>NC_060274.1:117481903-117598120 GCF_021613505.1 Equus quagga | reverse complement strand
ATATCTTAGTTGCAGGTCCTTCTAGTTGTGGGATGTGGGACCCCACCTCAACGTGTCCTGACGAGTGGTGCCATGTCTGCGCCCAGGATCTGAACCCTGGGCCGCCGCAGCAGAGCGCGCGAACTTAACCACTCAGCCACGGAGCCGGCCCCCAAAAGCCAGCTTGATGGCAATATAGGTCCATGACAAACACTCTGATTAAAGTCCACCAATGACCAGCGAATTAGGAGGTTTCTCTCGCAAGGACGCAGAAGAAAAATGTAATGGCTCATGGGTACTGATCTAAAGATTCATGGCTGAGGACCCAGAGGGAGCAGGTGGGTAAGCTCTGCTGGCCCGGTTCTACCCTGTTACAATGTGGTCACCACTGTATAAATAACTCAGCAGCTTCTGTGTGTTCTGCAGCCCCTCTACTGAGTGAGGGTTCCCCGAGGACCCAACAGCAGGCTTCTGGGTGTGGGCTAGGCTTGCCTGGGCTGGAGCTTCACGTCTGAACTTTGTAGCAAGAGGTTTTGTGTGGCTGGACGGGTCAGGTTGGTCCGGGAGCTAACAGACTATGTGTCTGGGTCCTTGGTGTGTGTGTGGGGGGGGGGGGGGGGGGGGGGAGGAAAGGGGGGGAGGCGGGGGGGAGGGGGAGGGGGACAAAGGAGAGTCCTTCGGAAGCATATCCCAACAAAGCTGCTTCCAGGAGAACTCCTGTCAGGATCTTTCTGTGTTCTTCCATTCATTTATTCATTCATTTTTCTCATTCAACAAACATTTGCTGAATGTCTAATATATGCTATGTAGTGTTGAATAAAGAATTCATTGCTTTGGGCTGCATGGAGTTGATGGCTGATGGGGAAGCAGACAGTAAGCTCATAAACTAGCAAATAGATATCATTACCGTTCATGAGAAAGTGCATGTGTTATGAAGGAAGAAATAGGGAGAAGTGAGACAATGATAGGGGACTAAATGGTCAGGAAGCATCTCTGAGGAGGAGATATTCAAGCTGAGTCTGGAAGACTGCAAAGGATGAGGTCTCCTCATCTCTTCTTCTCTGGCCATTCTGTTCCTTTCTGAAAGCAGCTACTCCCACCAAGAGGTCAAAACTGGGGCCCCACAGCTGGTGGGAGCACCCCCAGCCCCAGGGCTGCAGGGTGTGGGGAGGCAGGGAGGTTGGAGCACCAAGCACCCTTCAGAACCACCTGTGATGTACGGTTTCGCTATTTCTTTTCACTGCTTTAATTATAGTTGAAACATGAAGCCAGCCATCATAATTCAAAAGCCTTGTAAAAATTCCTATTTAGAGGAAAATTATAATTTTCTGATAAAATATGAACACTCAAAATAAGCTATAAAACATAACTGCAAAGTATCTACGGGGGATTTAATTATATATTATAACCAAGTTGCTGGGATATTTTTCTGCAGAGGAGTACTTCTCTATATATAGAAAGAAATGCTTTAAGAGTGCCATGGTCACTATATAGAATTGTAGTTTTATGGAATTTTTGGAACATAACCCATTTGTTTAGGTTCCAGAATCAAAGGAGGAAATCATACATTATGTATATTTTATACTCGCAAACGCCCTGTCTTAATGCCATGCTATGTGTAATAAAGCATTTCACTCCAAGGAAAGCTGGGTGATGGTTTATGGGGTTCTGATGACACAGAATAAATTAGAGGTAGGAGCAAAGATTGGCTGGATTTTGTATCTGTCCTTCAGACCTAACTATTGGATCCCCAATACTTTTTATCTTGCATCTGGAGGATGAATCTAGCCTTCCATGCAATACGTCAGCAGTGCCCTCAGATGTCCCCCTCACCAACCTGCCATGACAGTGCTCTCCCTTCAGCCTCCAACTTCCACTAGAATTCTCCATTTTTTACGGGAAAATTTGAGGGGCATTGGGTAAAATAATGTTTTCCTTTCTAGATGGTTTAAGAGAGAGAGCAGCAAATTGGTCATTTCTGAAGAGCAGTCGGATGGTGAGAGAACATGACATAATATCATAGAAAATAGTTGTCAGATTTCAGAATGTTTTGCTGGGAAGAGAAGACTTGGAAGATCAGATAATGGCACTAGTATGTGCTCAAAAAATATTTATCGAATGCGTTACGTGGAAGAGGGAATTAGGGTGTTTTTGTGACCCTGAGGGGTAGAACTGGGGTCAATAGTGGAAGCTACAGGGAGAAGTCTAGCTCATCGAAAGGAGAACTTTCCAGAGTCAAAAGTCAGAATTGTTCAAAGATAAAATAACCTGCCTTGAGTGATGAGCTCCCCATCGCTGGAGACCATACCCCACTTCTTGGAAATTCTGCACAGGAGACTTGGGCACCCAGGGGGTTTGGTCTAAATGTCCTTCAAGAACTCTTCCAACCCTGGGACTTTGTCTCCAGGAGACTACTCCAGGTATTTTTTTTATTAATTTGTCTACACATGTATCTATTTTTAGATTGTGGCAAAATACACGTAAAATTTACTATCTTAGCCATTTTTAAGTGTACACTTCGGTAGTATTAAGTACATTCACATTGTTGTGCAGCCATCACCATTGTCCATCCACAAAACTCTTTTTCTGTCCCCAAATTGAAGCTCTGTGCCTATCGGTTACTCCCTGCTCCCCCTCCCCCAGCCCTGTCCACACATAATAATGGATTAGATTCACTGAGTGATGCCTTGGAAGGTACAGATGGCTCTCCTCTGAAGGACAGAGGGACGGGACTGGGAAATTTGATGGGGGCCGGACTGTGGGTGTTGGGGCAGGAAGGGAACACTGGTCCCTGGAAGGAAGAGCCAAGGAAACAGGGCTTTACTGGTCAGACTCTGGTCAGCCTAGCCCTGTGTCCCGAGTCTCAGAAAAGGGACCTCCAATCACTCTCGGGCTGGGGGGTTCCAGACTGCCATAGCCAGTCATGAAATCAGTGTAATGGGTGGTAATCAGCAGTAAAGAAAGAAAAGAAAGAGAAACAAGAAATAGAATGGAGTAGAAAATACAGAAGAGTGTTTCACAAAGTTAGAGTAAGTATTTTGTTCTTAAATTTTTGTTCAAGATAGCGGTGCGTTTGTTAGAAAGAGAGTGTGTATGTCAGTGTGTATGTGTGAGTGGATGAGAGGGTGTGTGAGAGTGAGAGCACGTGTGTGTGTGTGTGTGCATGAGAGAGGATGTGTGTGAGAGCATATGTGTGTCTTCTGTGTCATGATGTGAAATGTTTCTCACTATAGGCTACAGTCAAAAAAGTTTGAAAAACCTATTCTAATGCACACCCCAAACCTAGGAGTCATCCTCTCACTCAACTAAGATCCTGTCCGTCACAGTGTTAGCAAGCTGTGAACATTTATTGAGCAGCCACTGTGTGTCAGGCACAATGCTGGCACTGAAACTATCAAGACAAAGAATGGAATCCTTGCCCTTAAGGAGCTCACAGTTGACTTGGAGGGCTGGAATGGGGTGGTTTACAACCAACATTTGTTGATCTTACGACTAACAAAGTGCCTTTCACATTAGTCCATTAATTTTTTGATAACTCTTCAGTAAGTAGGAAGCACTGTCCCGATGAGCAGTGATGGTTCAGGAGCAATCTCGTGGCTCCCCTGCTAAGCTTCCCTTGGACAGTTGAACATGTCTGTCTTTTCAATTAAGATCGCTTAAAATAGAATCTAACTTCTTATTAGACTAGCTAAGCATAAACTTTAAACTTCGAAGAATTATACAATCCTGAGGAGCAAGTTATTAAAGAAAACCAATACCTCGGCATTCTGTGCTCACATGAAGACAGCAACCATTTACTAGGTGTTTATCACGGGCGAAACCAGTGATTCTCTGCTGACCTGGTGGAGCCACATAGAACCACTGACTCTTCCCAGGGTGCTGCAAAAGGCATGCAGAGCATTTTTGTGATAACTGAGTATGCATGTTGTTATGAAAAAGGCATAAGAGGCATAAAAGAATATGAAGCCGTGGCCAAGAAAAGTTTTCTTGTGTCCTGGAACATGCGAGAGTGTTGACTCAAGAGCTGTCTGATCTCTATGATGCCTTGGCAGGGCAGTTAAGTTCTCCTCAAACAGCCACACAGAACTGCAGGTAAGAGGTCTACAGAGAGAGGTGCTTTTAAAAACTCTGAGAGACGCTGTTATAAATCGGTGGTCATGATGTGAGGATTGCCGAGTATGTCAAGTAGGCTGCAAAAATATTAATATCAGAAAGTATGCCGTGATCACAAAAAGGCCAAGTCCACTGTTGCAAGCTAGCTTTCTGATTCTCACTCAACCTTGCACACAGGAGGAAGCTCCAGGCACCACCTGTCTCCCCCCTCACCTGGGTGTGTGAAATGTCCGGCACTGCCCCTCGTTGTATTATAATCAATGAAAACTCTAGAATTCTATCACTTGGATAACCCCAAATTCTATACTTGAGGACATATGCTATTTTCAGCATATAACTATTGCTCTCTGGTTGTACAAAGATTTCAACCAAGCAGGGCTTATATTTTGGTGTTTTGAAAGAGTAAAATTGTTCTGTCCCCACTGGAAAATTTCCACCCATTCACCTTTGCGCTTAGAAGATGATCATAAAAATCATACAATCTTCCCTTCCCCTCCCAAGTAAGGTGGTGTGGTGTGTCCGTAGCTCAAGGAGCTGGCTCATGGGGTCCATGGGGGCTAAACCCAGCTCAGGCTCCGTCTGCCAACTCGGCATCAGCTGGTGGAAGGGGGGCCTCTTCTGATTTGGTCAGAGGCGTGCAATGTGCTCTGGCAGCTCTGCCTGAGAGAGTGCCCAGCAGTTTACCCAAGGAGGAAGGAAGCACAGGCTTGGAACTGTGCTTCCATCTCAGCGTGCCTGACAGCGTGGGTCCTTCCTTACGGGGAAGGGTGTCATGGGGCCTGGTTAAATCTTCTGGAGAAAATCTTCAACAGCTCTCAGCAGAGTTTCTTGCCAGAAGCAACGGTCAGGAGGGACAAAGGTGTCCCTGATATAGCGCCTGTCACTCTTAGGAGAAGAAATTCTCCTGAAGGGCCCTAAGAGGGAGCCTTGCATCTGAAGCTGAAAATGGCTCTCTGGGATGCTGGTGGGACTCCATGGTTTACCTGTTGGCACCGACTGCCACCTGAACTGGGAACCACGTGGTCAGCTAGTCTGGCACTCATATTTTACACAAGAGGAGATTCAGGCTCAGAGAAGTTCAAGGACTGGCTCAAGTTACACAGCTAGTAAAAGGGAGCAAATCTGGAATCTGGTTTCATTTCTTTAAATTTAAGCCAAGTGCCTTTCCCACACTGCTGGGCTATGACTTAAAAGAGGGAGAAGATGGAAATGGAAAGGGTGTTATAAAAAGGAGATGAGAAGGAGAGCTGTCACTTGACTTCCACGGAATGCTCAGGATTACAAGCATTAAGAGACCAGAATTGCTTCTATGGCTCATTTACTGTCCTGTCCTCAAAATTCTAGCGGTTAATCTCCTAGTTGACACACCTATTTCCACTTCAGCCACCACAAGAGTTAGGGAGAGGAGGTATAAATATAAGAACAAGATTTTACTTATTTTTTTAAAAAAAATATAAAGATGGCTTCCTGCTGAACCAAGGGTCTAGGAAGACACAAAATATGAAATCACTTTCAACAAGATTTTGAAGTTTAAAACAGTTCTGCCTGGCATTGACAGAAGAACGTCTGGGCAGTCAGATCAGTACCACTTAGCGCTATTCGTGCTTTCCTAAGGCTTCCCGAGGCCTCTGGTGCCTTTCGAGATGTTAGAGTTCAAACTTACCTACAATGTCGAAAACGGGAAGCGAGGTTTTTGTACAGATCAAATGCACTTCCTGGGATCTGGCTTTTTTAGGACCAGCCAATATCCAGACGTGGGAAAAGTAGGTGAAAGAAGAGCCTGCGGGGGGCTGGTATCCCACTGTCCTGTCACCCGGGGACTGCCCTGGGCAGCCCATCCCAGGCTTAGAAACTTCCAGCTTAGGCTGGAGGGTTTCCTGTGCAGAGCACGATGTTTCGCATAGAACAAGGAGAGCTGCCTCCAAATAGGAGGCAAATGAGGTTGCACTCCTGAGTTTCTGGTTCTCTGCCGTCTGCATGTTAAGTAAGAACCCCCGCCTCGCTCAGAGCTGTGGACCCATCCTGTGGTTGACCCTTCTCAACAAACGCAAAGTTAAAAAAGAATTCAAGGTTTGACTGAGGTGGCTAGAGCGTCCCTAAGTCAGGCACGAAAACGATTCTCGCAACGCAAGTCTTACTGCTCACATTTGAAAACCCGCATGTTTTAGTTTACTCAGTGTTTTAGTTATATCAGAGACTCTAGGTGAGCAAGTTTTCAAAAGCTGTCGGTGGAGAGGTACCAGCTACAGGGGTAGGGGGACAATTTTGTGGCCAACCTGCCGAGGCCCCCTCTCTCCTCAGTAGATGCCAGCAGGCAGGTCCCTGTGGCCCCAGCACAGGTGACCCGACCCCCCTGGAGCTCTGAATGGAGTCTTCCTTTCCGGGGAGCTCTGCGATGAGCTGACACATGCCTGTTCTTCTCGGTAATGGGGTGCTGCCACACATGCAGACGGTAATCAGGTTTCCAGTGACTAATTTGCCTCAGAACTTTAGTAATCTTTGCCAGAGCTGAGGGCTTTGTGGTTCCACAGGAACTCGTCCTAAGATTCCAACAACCATGTGGTGAGAGGATGAAGGCAGCCCTTGGAGGGGCTACATGTGGGGCAGCCAGGCCCTGGGTTTTTTTTTTTTGGTTCTGGATAAAACCATGACCGAATCCATCACATGGCTTTAGATGCGACTCTTGTGAGTTGATGGAGTGGCTGGACCTGTGCCTGGAGAGGTGACCCCTGTGTTGCCTGTAAGGACCTGAGGGCTGGCACCCACACCCCACACACATACAGCCACTACCACCTTCCACCTACACTCCACGTACAAGCGGTGGAACCTGGGAATGGGCATGCCTGCAGCCTGACCCACTCTCCACGCTGTTATTTTGGACCAGAACTCAGAGCTCCCCACAGCAGGTTTGGTGACTGGACACATCCTCTCCGTGCCCCCATCCAGCTAAACCAGTCTGCCATGGGCCTGAGACCACTGTCCCTCTTATCACCCTTCCCACAGCTTCCCTGACTCCCGGCCTTGAGCGGAGGCTGGGAATCAGAAGTCCTACTGCTGCTTATGACCATTTCTGCTGAGTCATGCGGACCCGGCTCCTGTTTCCTCAGATATTAAAAAAGGAGCTGCCCCCATGGCTTCACTGAGAACCCAATGGTAACAGGAGATAACTAAAAATATCTAAAGAATAACCAAGTCCTGAGATACTGGGACAACTGAGGTTCTGTGAAGGCTAGGAAGACTGATTTGGGTTTAACGGTGAACTGTGGTTGCACCACCATGAAGGGACTTCAGGAAGTTCTGAGGGCCCTGATGGAGGCTCAAGGAGTCCATTTGGAAAGTGGGCAAGAAGGAGCAGAGACGCTGCACAGAATGGAGTGCCTCAATAAGTGTGGACAGGAAAGCGTGACGTTAGAACTGCCACACTGGATCTGACCCACAGTCTGTTCAGCCCAGTGTTCTGGAGTTTGAAAAAAATACTTCATTCAACAATTTTGTGTGTGTGTGTGAGGCAGATTGGCCCTGAGCTAACATCTGTTGCCAATCTTCCTCTTTTTGCTTGAGGAAGATTGTTGCTGAGCTAACATCTGTGTCAGCCTTCCTTTATTTTACGTGAGATGCCTCCACAGTGTGGCTTGATAAGCGATACTAGGTCTGCGCCCAGGATCCTAACCTGTGAACCCCAGGCTGCCAAAGTGGAGCATGCAAACTTAAACACTATGCCACCGGGCTGGCCCCTCGTTCAACAACTTTTGAATTCAAATATTTGCTCAATACCAATGTATGTCAGGGAGTTTCCCGTGTTGTCACCCTACCTCCAGCCAGTGTGCTCTGTCAGTCCCTCATGGGATGCTTACAGCTCACATCAAATTTCAGAGCTGAACCCAGCTTCCCACAGGACAGCCACTCTCCACGAGGCTGTCAAGGACACCCATGCATCAAGCCTGGATTTGTGAGCAGAGATGGGTTCTCGCAGTCGGAAAATGAAGCCATGCGTTATTTAAGTTCCCTCTCACTTAATGTATCAAACTAATATGCTGAGGTATTTTCTGTATCACAAGGGACCATTTGGTAAAAGCTTGCATGGAGTAAGCGTTTAATGTTTACTGAATGAATGTATAATAAAGCCGAATCGCGGAACACTTAAGTAAACACGGCTTATTAGAGGGAAGGCCGCGTGGAGTTGGTAAGGAGAAATCACGCCTCACTAATCTCCTTGAGTTCTTAGAGCAGATAAATAAGCATATGGATAAGAGGGAACCACAGAACCCAATTTAATTTGACTTTCAAAAACCTGTGAGAAAATCCCACTCTAAAGAGTGTTTTTACAAAATTGAGTCACTAAGGATTGTTTTATCATGAATATGGAATTGGCTTAAAGACGATAAACAAGGGTAAAGATAAATGGATACATTCCCAGATGGAAGATGATAAGCATGGGGGTTTCCTAGAGATTTTTGATGGGTCTTTTTATGTGTTTATGAATGACCTGGAAGAGGGAGAGTATATTGCATCTCCAGGTTCAGGAAATACCCGGTTCTTCTGGGGAGAATGTCAAGTTGATGGAGATTCAATTCAGTTTGAACAAGAATATACTAGATACTAAATGGTAGTTATCTGTTTGGCCCACGGGGTATAAAAAAGAAGTACAAGCCTTAAAGAGCTAATCAAGTTAGGGTGAAAGGCATACCTTCATTTAACTGTAAATAGTAGAAGGCACAGTGGGATCACTTGTGAAAATAAGTGATGCGATGATAAATGCTGTAAGAGTTCAGACAGGGGACAGTAAATATGGATCGAGGCTTCACGGAGGAGGCAGAATCTGAGGAGAGCCTTGAAGAACAGCTAGGGTTTAGATGGGTGCGGGAGAGGTGGAGGATCTTGTTAACAGCAGCCAAGGCACGTTGAGTGCGTGTCTCTCCCGCTTCTAAGGCAGGGCTTGTCTGCGTGATCTCATTTAGCCTCACAACAGCCCAGTAAGGCAGGTCATATCCTCATTTTCCAAAGGAAGAATGAGAGGCTTCAAGAAGTTAAGTAATTCCCTCAAGCTCATCTTGCTACTAAATGCAAGACCCACTGTCCTGCTGCCTCCAGTTCTAGTGGGAGTGTCAGCGTGAGCCAAGGCACAGGGGCAGGGCTTTCCAGAGCAGGTTACAGAGAGAATGGAGGGGCCTGTCCAGCTAGAGCGACGCTTATATTGGGGAGCAGTGAGAGCCCTTAAATCTCATCTGGAAACTAGAACTTTATCCTGAGGGTACTGTGTTGAGTGGAAGAAGGAAATTGGAACCATATTCTGGAGTTTGGGGCCTACAGATTGTCCAAGGGGTGGAGAAAGTAAGGGAGGACAGACAAATGGTTTGGAGGAGAAATTGACTGAAGCTAGGACAACTTTGTTTTGTCTCCCCTGCTTGAACACGTGTGTTGAGTATATGTCTGCTCCTACCTAGCACGTTAATTAGAATGCAGCCCCCTTCCAGGTCAGCTGTTGGGGTCTCATGCCCTGGTGACATCCTGGGTGTCATGTAAGGAGACATACGGCTGCCACATCTCATCTCACTGCCCAGGGACTAAGGCCTGCTCAAGAACCATGGCAGGTTCTCCGAGTGCCTTTGCTGCCCACTCGGACGCGGCTTGGTGGTCCAGGCCCTTTGACTCACTGGCTTCCCCCACTGCTTTCTTTTTTTTTAAAGATTTTATTTTTTTCCTTTTTCTCCCCAAAGCCCCCAAGTACATAGTTGTATATTCTTCGTGGTGGGTCCTTCTAGTTGTGGCATGTGGGACGCTGCCTCAGCGTGGTTTGATGAGCAGTGCCATGTCCGCGCCCAGGATTCCAACCAATGAAACACTGGGCCGCCTGCAGCGGAGCGCGTGAACTTAACCACTCGGCCACGGGGCCAGCCCCTTCCCCCACTTCTTTAATCAAAATTCCGTGCTGAATCTGCTGGGGCAACAATCTACAACTGCATTTAATGGTCAGACTCAGTCTCTAAGACTTCGACACCACACAAAACCTTTAGGGGCCTTTGAACAGAAGAATAACATAATGTTTGGGGAAGAGAACCTAGAGGCAGCAGAGAAGTCATTAAATTTCTACAATTCCTTCAGCCCTTCTGACGTGATGGAGTTAGCAGGCGAGGCAGTCATCTCCCTCCAGGTCACCTCTTTGTGGTGGTTATGTGGTGTCTGGAATTGGGCATGATGCTCTGGAGCTGGAAGATGAGCATGTTTTGGGTGAGCAACTAACTACTCAATGAAACCTTGATAATCTAGAAAGGTCACCTGCGGCAGTTGTTATAGTAGTGGCAGTAAAAAGAGCCCTGGACTTGAGTTGGGAGATGAAAAATGAACCCCTGCTCTTCTTCCTATTAGTTGTGTGATCAGCGTTGTTACTTAACCTTGCTGAGTGTTAGTTTCCTTGTCTATAAAATAGAGGTGATAGCTGTATCAATCTCATAAGTTCTCATGAAATTTAACGAGAAAAAGCCACTCTGGGTGGCTCAGCCAGAAGAGAGTGCAGGGGGGCTATGCTAATTAAGACTCAGCCCCAGGGATCTCCCATCTAATAAGCCGTCCTCTGTCCCCATTCTGGACGGCGCAGTGTCTCCCATCATAGTAGCACTCACCACACCATATTGTCCTGGCCTCTTTGCCTGTCTGCCTCTGTCACTAGACTGTGAGCTCCTTGAGGGCAAGACTGAGTCTTCTTTCTCTTCATGATCAGCACCTAGACAGTGCCTGGCATATGGCAGGTGTGCACAAGTTTACCAAATAACCAAGAAAAGAGCGAAGACATTACCTACTATGCCTTTAAGAATGGAAGATGAGTTTAATTTGACCAAAAGAAAAAACAAAGTTTGGCGCATAGTGATTCTCTGAATTCTCACAAGCAAGTGCTTATTAATTCACTTTGGACTCTTTCCAAGAATCAAGATAGAGGTCATTCTTCTGCTCTGCTAGAATTCCTATCTCCCTATTTTTGGAAAATATGGACGACACTGTCCTCTGCCACTTGCTGTCACCTCTTCCATTCTTTGGGATTTCTCATCAAAGGTAAAAAGGATATGTACTTTCTAAAAAAGATGGAATATGCACATCCTCTAGTGGAGTGGAGATTTGAACTGACATAAGGGACCCTCCTTCAGGCTCCTCCTGCTACCTTGGGACGCATTTCCCTGTAATATGGTTTGTCTTCCCTTTCTGGCCTTAAGACTTTTATACTGTCTGGGAAAGATGTAAGTGCAAGAGGCTCAAAATGTTGCTTTCCCTTTGGCATTTATTAACTTTGCTCAGTCTTCCTCAGTCACTTGACCTGTGCCCTCTGGATTCCTCTGGCTTTGAACACAGCTTTAAAAAACCCTCCTGGTTTTAGTGTTTTTATTAGCCATGACTTCTCTTGAGCTTTAGCTTTCTTGAAGCGTTTTTTAAATGTAAATGCTGTTCTTTTGTACCAGTCCTGTACATCTCTTTTGAAAACCTGAACTCACTGGGGAGCTCAGTTTTGAGTTGAACTGATCTAACCCCGATGAGAGGCCCAATCACGTTCCTGTTGGATGGTATCTGTGGTCCTTGCATCTTAGAATGATTCCCCATCCATCCATATGCAAAAAGAAAACTACATACCATTCTGTTGGTAAAGTTACTGAAGTTCTCAACCAACACCTGCTTGATCATGTCTGGCTCAGAGATGACGATAACCATGCGACGACCAAAATAGTACCTGGGAGGAAGAAAAAAAATCACTTTAAAATGTGTTGTATTTATCTACCCATTTCTCCTTTCCAAAAAGAATTCACAGTGGCCTAGAATGGAGGATAAAAGATAAAGAGGAAGTAAAGATGTGGAGAAGAAGAGGAAATACATGTGCTGATCATGAGAGACAGTATAGCTGTGATGATCTGACATCAAATTTCATTCCACAAACATTTATGGATTCCCACCTTGTCCCTGGAGACTCTGGGATGAATAAGACACAGTCCCTGCTCCTAAGGAGCTCGAAGCCTGATGGGAAAGAGATCTGTAAATGTAAACACAGTGCTAAGGAATTCATAAGATCCAGTAGTAAGACCAAGAAGGAGAATGGCAGAGGTCAGCATTGTCCATAGTTTCCAAAAGTGGAGAGAAAGACATTCTAGGAAGAGAAGACTCATAACTTTTGTATTGATTCTTAGAGAAAGTCTAAAGTGAGTTAATAAACAGATGCTTGCGAGAATTCAGGAAAGATTAAACCTGTTGGTGAAGGACTGAACATCTCGTTGCCAAACCTATATCTGAAGGAGCTCCGTGGATACTGATGACATTTATGAAGACATGGAGGAGAAGATGCGCCAGTCAGCTGGTGGTGGTGAACTCTAACCAGAGGCAATGCTTAAGGACATGTCTTGTTATATCTGTTAAAGTACTGAGGACATAAAAGCAGCCAAGACGTAGTCACAGCCTTCAAGGGTCTCACAATCTGGTGGGAGTGACAATTGGAAAATCAGCATACAGTGTGACATCTGGCAAGCATGGGTGACATTGGAGGCACACTCAACTCAGTGCTTGGAGAAGAGAGAATAAAGGCTTCCCAGAAGCTACTTCCCAAACTGAGTTCTGAAAGATAAACTGGAGTTAGTCCTGGAGGAGGGTGTACCAGGCAGAGGAATCTACTGTCCAACTGTCCAGGGATGAGCCTGCTTGAGGAACTAAGAGTCCTCGGCTATCAACTGCATAAAGCAAACCAGAGTGATGACCAGTGGGTCCACTGCATCATGCCATGTTTTTAGTGTGTGAAATTATACTTTCAGGGTGTAATTTGACGGCTGCCGTATCTAGCTCAGAGCAGTAAGGGACAGATTTTAAAGAGTAAAGTCACAAGACATGAAAACAACAAAGTTTACTCCGAATTCCTAGTTACTCGGAACTTTTCGTAAGCTAAAAATGGCTTTAATTTTATAACTCCTTTCCTTCTCACTGTCTACGGGAAAAATATTTGTCTGGCGCATATTAGGCACTCAGAAAATATTCGCCTGAGTAATCACATTTTCCAAAGCTGTTGGGGGAATCTTTGGGATACAGGAATTCAATGGAAGTGGTAGAAGGAAAGAAATGATACTAACTAGTTTTTTACTGGTTTTGACCAAGCAGACCAAAAAGAACCCAATGAAGCCATAAACCAATGCTTCTATAAAATTTGTGAGGAGTGTCATGGAATCTTTTGAGAATCTAGTGAAAGCTGTGGACATTCTCCTAAGAAAAGTGGACATTGGCAGCATTTTGTATACAATTCAAGGCGTTCTTGGACTCCTGAAGCCCAGTCTAAAGTAACACTTCTCAAAATTAAAATATGCTTAAAAGTCACCCAGGGTTTGAAGAAATAATGGCTGAAAATTTCTCCAATTTGTCAAAAGACATAAACTTACAGTTTCAAGAATCCCAAATAGGAGAAACTCAAAGAAATCCATGCCAAGACATATTATAATTAAACTTCTGAAAACTAAAAACAGAAAAAAATCTTGAAAGCAGCCAGAGAGAAAAGATGTATTATCTATGAGGAATACCAATTTAAAGGACAGGAGATTTCATATCAGAAACCAAGGACGGGGCTGTCCCCGTGGCCGAGTGGTTAAGTTCGTGCACTCCACTTCGGCGACCGAGGGTTTCTCCAGTTCTGATCCTGAGCACGGACCTTGGACTGCTCATCAAGCCATGCTGAGGCGGCGTCCCACAGAGCAGACCCAGAAGGACATACAGCTAGAATATACAACTCTCTACTGGGGGGGCTTTGGGGAGAAGAAGGAAAAAAAGAGGAAAAAAAACGAAGATTGGCAACAGATGTTAGCTCAGGTGCCAATCTTTAAACACACACACACACACACACACACACACACACACACGGAAGCCAGAAGCAATTGGCACATATTTCACATGCTGAAAGAAGAGAACTGTCAATCACAAGTTCTATATCTGGTGAAAACATCCTTCAAGAAAAAAGAGGAAATAACAACATTGTCACATGAAGGAAAACTAAGAGAATTTGTCACTAGCAGATCTACTCCTTAAGAATGGCTAGAGGGGCTCTCCAAACAGAAGGGAAATGAGAACAGAGAAAGCCTGGAACTTCAGAAAGGAAAGAAGAACAACGGAATGGGTAAAATTTATACATTATCCCTCTTATGAGTTTATTAAATTACACTTGATGATAGAAGCAAAAATTATAACACTATCTAATGTGGTGTTCAGTATACTTAGAAGAAATACTTAAGATAAATATATTTAAAAATTAATAAAGGAAAAGGGATCAAAATGGAAGTAAGGTTTGCCCATGTCACTAAAAGGGATAAAGCATCAATACCAGTAGACAGTGACAAATTACAAATGTATATTTATGCAACCACTAAGAAAACTATACAAAGTGATATACAAAAAATTTTTAATGTCAGAATCTAAAAAATATTCAAATAATTCACAAGAAGGCAAGAAAAGTGAAACAAGAAATAGAGGAATAAAAGAAAACAAACACATTACTATATTATAATTATAAATATAATGAAATAATTAGATAACATATCAAAATTGGTGGTTGCTGGGGCTGGCCCCGTGGCCGAGTGGTTAAGTTCACGCGCTCCGCTGCAGGAGGCCCAGTGTTTCGTTGGTTTGAATCCTGGGCGCGGACATGGCACTGCTCATCAAACCATGCTGAGGCGGCGTCCCACATGCCACAACTAGAAGGACCCACCACGAAGAATATACAACTATGTACCGGGGGGCTTTGGGGAAAAAAAATAAAATCTTAAAAAAAAAAGAAATTGGTGGTTGCAGCTAAAGCAAACAGTGCTGAGAGAGAAATTTATAGCACTAAGTACTACCCTAGAAAAGAGGAAAGATCTTAAATGAATAATCTAAGTTTCTTTCTCCAGAAACTAGAAAAAGAAGAGCAGAAAACCTAAATCAAGAAGAAGGAAGGGTATAAAAAAGAAAAGAACAGGCATCAACGAATTTGAAAGCAGAAAAACAATAGAAAATTAATGAAACAAAAAACTAGTTCTTTGGAAAAAAAGTCTGTAAAATTAATAAACATCTAGCAAGACTGACAAAGATAAAAAGAGAGAAGATACCAATATCAGGAATGAAGTAAGATGTCACCACAGATCATGCAGCCATTAAAAGGATAAGGGACTACTACAAATAACTTTACAGCATTAAATTTGACAGCTTGACAACTACAAACTACTGAATCTCAAACAAAATAAAATAAACAACCTGAATCCTGTAACCATAAAAGAAATTGAGTTCATAATTTTAAATTTCCTGGAAAAAAATCTCCCAGCTCAGATGGTTTCAGTGGAGAATTCTACCAAACATTTAACAGAATTAACACAAAATAAAAGAAGAAGGAGCACCTCCCAACTCAATTTGTGAGGCTAGTATTACCCTGATATCAAAACCTGAAAAAGACAGTACAAAAAAAAGAAAGCCATAGACCAATATCCCTTATGAACTTAGGACATAAAAATCTTCAACATAATATCCGCAAATCAGATGCCAAACTCGATCAATATAATCTGCCATATAAACTGCATAAAAAAGAAAAGCTGTATGATCATATCAGTTGATGTAGAAAAAGCATTTGATGACATCCAGCACTCATTCGTGATAAAAATTCTCAGGAATGGAGGGGAACTTTCTCAACTTTATAAAGAGTATCTACAAGAAACCTACAAAAAATAACTAACATTATAGTTAATGGTGAAAGACTGAATGCTTTCTCCTAAGATTGGGAACAAGGCAAGGATGTCGACTCTCACTACTCTTATTCAACATAGTACTGGAAGTTCTAGCCAGGGCGACAATAAGTCAAGGAAAACAAATTAAAAGCATATAGATTGAAAAGGAATAAATAAAATTCTGCCTAATTTCAGATGACATGATTGTCCACATAGAAAATCCTAAGGAATAAAAAAAATCCTGGACTAATGAGTCCAGCAAAGTTGCAGGATTCAACATCAATAAACACACATATTTAGCATTTCTATATACTAACAATGAACGTGTGAAAGCCAAAATTAAAACAGAATTCCATTTACAACGCTGATGGAAGAAATCAAAGAAGACCAAAATAAATGGAGAGATATGTCATGTTCATGGATTGAAAGACTCCACATTGTAAAGATGTCAGTTCTCTCAAAACTGATCTATAGGCTTAATGCAATTCCTATCAAAGTCACAGTAAGAATTTTTGCAAGCCTAGAAGAGGTTATTCTAAAATTTATATGAAAAGGCAAAGGACTTATAATAACTAAATCAATTTTGAAAAAGAAGACTCAAGCAGGAGGATTCATTCCACCAGATTCCAAGACTTGGCTACACTAGTCAAGACTGTGTAAAATTGGCTGAGAGATAAACACATAGATGAATGGAACAGAATAGAGACGCCAGGAATAGACCCACACAAATATCCTCACCTAATTTTTGACAGAGAAACAAAAGCAAATCAATGGAGGAAGGATAATCTTTTCAACAAGTGATGCAGGAGCAATTGGACTTACATAGGCAAAAAATGAACATCACACCTTATACAAAAATTAACTCAAGATGGATCATGGACATTAAATTAAAACACTAAACATGGACATTACTTAAAACATTAAACTATAAGCCTTTTATAAGAAAATCTTTGGGATCTAGGATTAGGCAAAGAATTCCTATACTTGACACCAAAAGTATAATTCATGAAACACAAAGATTGATAAATTAGACTTCATCAAAATAAAAATATTTTACTCTTTGAAAGACCTTCTTCAAAGATAAAAAGACAAGCTATATACTGGGAGAAAATATTTGCAAACCACATATCTGACACAGGACTTGCATGTGGAGTATATGAAGAACTCTCAAAACTCGACAGTTAAAATACAAACAATTCTATTAGAAAATGGGCAAAAGACATGAACAGACATTTCACTGAGCAAGATATACAGACGTCAAGTAAGCACATGAAAAAGTGTTCAATATCACTAGCTATTTGGGAAATGTAAATTAAAACCACAATGAGCTATCACCAGACATCTATTAGAATGGCAAAAATAAAAAAAGAAATCAAATGCTGAAGAGCGTGTGGAAAAACTGGATCATTCATACATTGCTGGTGTGGATGTAAAATGGTACAGCCACTTTGGAAAATAGTTTGGCAGTTTCTTATAAAACTAAGCATGTACTTACCGTATGACCCGCAATAGCACTCTTGGGCATTTGTCTCAGAGAAATGAAAACTTATGTTCAACCAAAACATGTATGTGAATGTTCATAGTAGCTTTATTCATAAGAGACAAAAACTGAAAATAACTCAAATGTTCTTCAATGGGTGGATGGTTAAACTATGGTGTATCCATACAGTGGAACACTATGCAGCAATAAAAAAGGACAAACTGTTGATACATGCAATGACTTGGATGAATCTCAAGGAAATTATTTGAGTGAAAAAAAAGCCAATCTCAAAAGGTTACATACTATATGATTCCATTTATATAATGTTTTTGAAATAACAAAATTATATAGGTGGAGAATAAGTTAGCTTCCAGAGGTTAGGAATGGGGTTAGTGATGTGTTGGTGTGGCTATAAAGGGTCGCTCTAGAAAGCCTTGTGGTGATGGGACAGTTCTGTATCTTGGCTGCAGTAGTGGTTACACAAATCTACACATGTGATAACATTACACACACACGAATGATAAAATCTGAATAAGCGTTGTGGCTTATACCAATGTCAATTTCCTGGTTTTGATAACGTACTCTAGTTATGCAAGAGGTTACCACTGGGAGAAATTACCATTGGGTAAAGGGTACACAGGACCTCTCTGCACATTTTTTCTCAGCTTCCCGTGAATCTATAATTATCTCCAAAAAAATTTTTTTAAGTTACCTGGGAGCTTAATGAACTACGGAGTCACAGCTCTGCTCCTCACCAAGTCAGATCTAGGAGCTTAGGAGTCTGCATTTTGACAGGCTTTCCAGATTCCGATGCCAGAAGACTAATCCTGCACTCTGAGAAAGGCTGTGCCAAGGCAGGGGCTTTCAGCCTCAGTGGCAGGTCAAAACCGTCTTTCGAGCACCCAGAAAATAATGATGCATGGCCCCACCCAGACCTACCTGATCAGAGCATCTGGGGTGGGACCCAGCCCCCTCTAATTTTAACAAGATCCCCAGGGGGATCCTAATGTGATTGACGGTAACCAGGTTGGGGACCCACAAACCTCAAATTAAAAACCCTGCTCTATATCTAACCAAAGTGCATGCCCATTCTCATTTCCCTAAATTCTTAGATCTAAAAGGAAAGCATTTCCGCTGGGGTGCCAACATATTCTGGTAATATATTTGTATTGATTTAGTTATTATCAAAATAATTTTATACATAACCTGGATTTTCAGAAAACCAAAATAATACTTCTACATTCAAATGAAAGTTGTCCTTCCAAGTGGTCACCTTGGGAGTCTTTGTGCATTTTTCTAGTAATATTGCTCACGCTAAAAACAATTTTGTCACAATTCCTTTAGAATTGCTTCAGAGCTGGTTTATGAACCTCGTGAGAAAACTGGCCCCATTTTACATGTAAATTGTGTAATCTTGTGAATTTATATTTACACACACACTCATAGTTTGAGGAGCTCCTGGAAATATCTTGAACAGAGAAACATGTAAATGAAGCTGTTTTTTTCAGGCCTTCCCTTTGGGTGCGGGGGATGGCCCCACTGGTTTTGTCTCCCTGGCTCTCCTTAGGGAAGCACCCTCCCCCATTCTTCACAGTTCTTGAAGATCTGTCAATGATAGCACCCTGTCCTTCTGGTCATGGGGATGGACTCACCATCCAGGCTTGGCCAATCCTAGTATCTCATCTCCTTGGCAACAGTGACTGGTCCACGGGGTGGACACATGACCCAGTCAGGGTCAGTCAGAATCCTTCACTGGATGTATACATGGAGGCTGTGAGGGGGTAGGGGGAGAGCTCTGTCTTTCTCCTGGAGCTGCTGAACTAGGAATATATGAATCCAGGGCTGTTCGTGGCCATTTTTCTACCACATGGTGAGAACTGTCTGCAGAAGGAGCTAACAGGGGCAGGCAGATTTAAGACATCAGAGAGAGTGTTGAGGAAATACAAAGTCTGGTTCAAGGCTCTACCTCCCGCATCTTCACTGGATCCTCCAAGCTAAAGTTAGTGTGTGTGTGTCAGTTCGTTTGAGTCAGGTCTCTATTATTTGTAATCCAGAAGTTCTAACTAATATGGTCCCCCTTTTCCTTCTCAACCTTGTGAATACTGGATGCCATTCTGCCTCTCAAAACATCCTCCCCCAAGAGGATCTGATCTCAGTTTTGTACCTTGGTGTGAATGTTTGGGGATGTCTTACTGCTTCCTGAGATGGAGTGGTATACTGTAAAGCAATACGCACTAGAGCTCAGGAGGCTGGATCCGGGATCATCCAGCCCTGCACCTCACTCAGACAGCCCTCGGGGGCAGGTCCCGAATGCCCTGCACTTCAGCTTCCTCGCCTCTGAAATGTGCGAGTAAACTAGGCAATCTCTGCAGTTTGCTGTAGCTTTAAATCCTATAATTGCTGTGAATTAAAAAGGAGATTAAAGTATGATATTTGAATTTTAAGTCTACTCTCCACAGGGTGTGAAGGAACTTCCTATATCATTGAAGTATTTGAATGGGTCGAGGACCCTTCTCAGAACCTTTGAAGTGACCACAGTTATGAGTGTTAATTGAATGTTTCCTGCCTGCCAGGTCTTGTGCTAAGAGCATTGCCTGGATTATCTCACTTAAGCCTCATAGAAAATGGATGGGGTAGTTATTATACCCACTTTTCAGAATAGGAAACTGAGACTTAGAGAGGTTAAGTTAGTTGCTGGGACTTGACCCCAGTCTGACAGCTGCCAAAGCCTGGGCCCCTCACTGCTAACCACACTGCCATCTACTCAACAGACACTCTTCTCCCAGGTGGGCCCTGTCTGCGGAGCAGCTCCAGTGCTGAATAGGCGTGCAAGAGAAAACAGCCCGGCCTCCAGCTGTGCAGACTGTGTCTTTTAAAGGTGGAAATTCAGAGCAGCTTCTTGTTTAATGGACCAGAAACCCCAGCCCAGTTACGAAGGTAAATTCTTGCTTCCCTCTACCCCAGGTGTATACATAGTCACCTTTTGGGACAAAAAATTCTTAGCCAGTTATTCATTTAAATTTATTTATGCACATAAGAATTTGTTTATTCAACTCCAAAGCACCTGGTTGAAGAGGAAATTTAGGCAAATCAGTAAAGTATTGTGCAGACAAAAATAACACTTGCTTGACTTGTTTAATTAGCAGTTTTCTTTTTGTAAAAAAACCTGACCAGTCAGTTCAACAAAAATAGTTCACAACTGCCTTCCAGGAACCAAGGCAGGGTAGACTGCTGGTACTAGCCTATGGCTGGCCCTGTTCCAGAGGGGCTGCCCCTGTCAGGGGCGAGCGAGCTATAAAGGCTGTTTACTGGGAGGCACCTACGGGCGCGGCCACAGAAGGATGTCCAAGCTACACAGTGGAATAGAAAAGCACACTGTAACATAGCACGTATAGTTGTGGAAATAAGTAATAGTCTATCTGACTATTACTTCGTTCATTCAATAAGCATTTATAGAGCACATACGCTGTGGCAGGCACTGTGCTGGGTGTGTTAGTAACATCCCTGGAAAAAATCGAGAGGAATCTAGAGGAAGATGTATTAGACAGGGCGCATATCTGGAGGACTAAATTGTGGGGGACTTTGACTTGTCATGTTGTGTGTTTCTTTAATGTTCCAGTATTTTATAATGAGCGCATGTGACTTTTGTAATAAGAAAAAGAAAAAAACCAAGGGATTTCTCAGTGGATTGGCCTCACAGACTGGTCTGTCAAGAGTCTGGGTGGGGGTTGGCCGTGGTGCAGCTGCCAGGGCTCGGGTTCAAGGTCCTGCCCTGTGATTTAACAGTGGTGTCCCCTTGAGCAAACCACAACCTTCCTGAGCCCGTTTCTTTGATGTGTTCCTTTGAGGGTCAGATGAGAAACACGAGGATGATTTGTCCACAGTGAAATTTTAGGCAAATGCTGGTCGTGATAACCTCCCCATCAGAAGTGAAGGGCCCTGCACACCCCGGCAGGTGGGCCACACTTGAGAGGTCATGCTGACACCCCCCACAGACACACACATTTGCAGAAGGGGTCTGAACGTACGTCTGTCTGACAGCGCAATGGAGAAGGTACAGCCTGTGGAGTCCTGGGGATCTGTCCCTGCTCGGCTCATTGAGGCATCTTGCTATCCAACCTGTCAGTGGATCAGGGGCAGCTTCAGTTAGCTGAGTGGCAGAGCAGATTCCAGCTGCTAGGGATACTTTTCTTGAGGAGCCAGTGACAGAGTCACAGGCCCTTGGAGTCTGGAGGTGCCTCCTCCGACTCCCATCTGTCACTCCGAGCAGGGTGTGCCCTTCTGCGTGGGAAGCCTCAGGGCGCTCATGCCTTGGGGCTGGCCCTGAACTCACAGAGCTCTACAGAGCTTGATGGACTGAAGCAGCCCTGTTTCAGGCCTTCTCCTCTCTGGGGTGCCTGGGGTCTGTTCGCCTCCTTTCTCCTGCCCTAGTCAGACTCCGGCTAGGAGAGCGTCTGGTCCCTCACTTCCCAGATGCACTTTGGACCTCTCACTTAGAGATTTATGTCTCCATCATTCTGGCTTGCCTTCCTGACTTGCTGCTTGTCTACACACGGGCCCCGACTCAGTTATCTGCCTAAGACTTTGTAAAATACAAATCTGATTGTCACCTCCTTATTTAAAACCTTTCAGTGGTTTGTCACCATCAAGGCCAAAGCCTTTGGGAGTCTTTAGTATGGCATACAATGTCCTTCACAACTAGCCCCTGCCTTACTCTTTGGCCTCGTCACTTCTTATTTCCCATCACCCTAAGCGCCAGTGCTGACGATCAACCTGAGTTACTGAGACCCTCCATCCTCCCTTACCTCCATACCTCTGCACATGCTGTTCCCCCTGCCTTCCTGGAACAGCACTCCTTTTCCTCTTGCCTGGTTAACTCCTGATGGTTCTCCACGAATTCTAATTGTATGTTTTCTTGGCTGACTTTTCAGTTGACTGTGACTGCTTTAAACACAGGACCCTTGTCTTATTTACCTTTTATGTCTAGCATTTACTAGTATTGGGTGTGCAATAAAAATTCCATAATGTTAATGGGGCATGCTGTATTCCAGTCCCAACCTCTAATGCCGCTGGGTTCAGTTCCCGTCTCTCTCACCAGGACCACTGCAGTAGCTCCCAAGAGGCCTCTCTGCCTCCAGACCAACTCTCTGCTCAAGGCCAAATCTACCTTTGTGAAACAGAAGCTGACTATGTTGTCCCATTCATGCTAAACCTCTAACGGCTCTCCATTGTTTGAAGCGACAGGTCCAAGCTTATTGGCCTGTAATGAGGGGCCCAGCAGGAGCTCCCAACCTTTCTCTGCCCTACGCTTCTTCCTCCAAGATTCCCAAGCTTTCTCAATTCACAGCACTTATGACAACCTTAATGACTCAGTAATTTTTCATATTCCCCCAAGGCCAGAAGAAGTACATAACAGTCTCGTTTTTAAGCAGATAAGTCCAAACAACTTAATAATTATTCATGTTTTAACAACTTAGAGGACATTTGAAAAATGAATACACAAAAAAATGAGAGTAGTTTTCCCAGTGACCAACAGATGTCACTGTGTTCTCCATGAATATTTAGAATATCCCAGGAAGCCCCTGTGGATTTCCTGTGGCACCCTGGGATGCCTCGGCACACAGTTTGGGAACCAGCCACACACTGTTGCTACCAGAAGCTATTTGTGGTTCCCCAAATTTGCAGCACCTCTCCATGCCCCCTTCCTTCCCACTCGATAGTCGCTCTAAAGTCACAGTCTGCATCTTGTTAGGTTGGAAAACATTTCTGACAGTCCGGTCACCTGTCCCCTCTTCTGTGGAGCCTTCTCAGACCCTTCCATCCTCACAGTTTTCATAGCACGTGGTCCATTCTTCCGCTGATTTGCATCTCACTCTTTTATTTATTGACAGGCTCCTGACTACTCTGAATTCTTTGAGGACAAAGCCCTATCTTATTTTCCTTGCATCTTCAAGAAGCTAGCAGAGTGCCTCACACATAGGAGTCAATGGAAGGATGGTTTTGAGTTTTCCTTTCTAGTTCTGGGAAACCACTTCTTATCCTCCTGACTTCCCAGTTTCTGCTACTGGTAGATTTAAAGCCAGACTTGAAACCTCAGAGCTTTGTTTCTCTTTACGCACCTTTATCCTGCATTCCAAAAGTCACCTGTTCCGTGTTCCTTCTAAAACTTGTGGCCCAACCTTTCTGTTTCTCTTCCACCCCTGTGGCAGAGGTGTCCGCCTGCGGGTCCGCTGTACTGACTTTTTCGCCTGCGTGCCTACCTCTGTGGCTGGTGCTATGAGTCTCAGGTCCGGCTGTGCAGGGTCGCCTGTGGGGGAGCTGAGTGTGCAGAGCTCTCAGATCACCTTCCCACTGCACTCCGCTGGCTCTGCTGAAGACTTCATTAGAATCAAAGTTTCCTTGACATGGTGACACCAAGATGGGCCACTCAGATGCCCCTTCAGGAAGGACTTTTTTCCTTGCTGAGAGTGTGGTCAGCAGAGAGCCTCCAGCCTCCCTTCAGGGTCATGTGATGGCAACTGGCTGATTCATCTTTGACTCTGTGTCCAGCTGTCAGCTTCCTTTGCTCTAACCATTCCCACCCCCAGGTCTTTCTTTAACTGTTCTTACTGAGTAGAACATTCTTCCCTGTTCCTCTTCATCTCCCTGTTGTTCATCCTTCAAGACCACGCTCAAGTACTGCCTCCTCCTAGAAGCCTTCTCTGCCTTCACTGGCCCGTGGTTCTACCCAGTTCACGGCCTCAGGTTGTCTGTTTAATCACGTAGTATCCAGTCTCTGACTCCCTGGCATTCCTGTGCAGCTTGGCCCATGTCTGTGTTTTTCTTCTAAATTAGAGGCCAGATTTCCTCAGGAAAAGAGAAAGGAGTGATCCATTTTTTGGAAGAGAGGGGTGGTCTCTCCCACTGCCATCAACTCCTTGCTATACACATGGTGAAGACTGAAATATCTGTTGAGTGGACAGTGTCTAGGGTGGAGCCAGTGTGCGTTCTTCCTGATGTAGGGGAAAACGTCCCCTCTGACTTTGTGCCATTCAAAGATATGGACACAGACCCTGAGCACAGTCTGGGAAAGGTCATAAAGAGGGGAGAAGGGGACATCCCTCCCAGAAAGAGCTGACAACTGATGGTAGAAAGAGCAATGCATTAGGAGTTGGAACTTGGTGACTCTGGGCCAGTCCCTTGAGTCTTGGGGTCACAGTCTCTACATCTGGTAGATTTCCCAGCTATCCAGGCAGAAAATCAGATCTCACTACCTTCTTGAGGGACCTTCTTAGCTACTGCTGGGCATATGCTCAGTCAGTCCCGAGGTGGGTTTCTAGGTGGTAAGAGTAGGGGGTCAATGAGGACTCGGGTCCAAGATCACACAAGTCAGCCCAGAAAAAGCCAAAGAACCACGACTCCACCAGGGGAGTCCAGGAGACAGAGGGCACCCACCTGTGATCTGCCCTGCCGCCATGCCATCTCCTGAGCTTCCCTCACCCAACTTATCCCAGCCACACCCATGGAAAACATGCAAATACGTGCTCTGTGATAGCCCCCCGACCACAGCAATGGCTTGGTGTGTGGATGGTGGCAGGGTCCTACCAGAGGGCCTCATGCCCCCGAGCAAAGATCCCAGGCCTGGTGGCCAGCAGACACGGGTTCAAGCGATGCTCCACCTTCCATGAGTTCATGGCTCACGAACTTCATAGCTTCTCCCCTGACCCTCAGCTTCTTCATCCATAAGAGGAAGTAGCGCTTCTACTCCTGACGAGTTACGACTACGACAAGCTACAGTAAAGCTTTCTCAAACAGAGCTATGGCTAAAGGAGGGAATTGGGTGGCAAGGGGGAAAATTATCTGAAACAAACCTAAGACGATAAACCTCTCTATTGAATAGACCGCCCATTTAATTTATTCAGTTAATAAAACTTATTCCCCAGAGGCAGACAGGCAGAGGTAAGCTACAAACCAATCTGCCTGTGTGAGCATGAGTATATATGTATATCTCATAACAATAAAAAAAGAGTAATTAAGAGATGTATTGAAGTGTATAGAAATCCTGAAGGACACTGAAGAGTCCAATTCAAGTTACCATCCTTGGTGCAAATTTAATTCAGTGGGGAATAGATAAATAAAAATAAAGAAAAAACAAATTCAGAACAGTTGTTAGGCAAGCAATTTTTTTCACAGTAAGAATCATAAACATGAAGAACAGCCTATAAGGCAAAGCTGTTGATGCAAACAACATCAAGCTACTAAATAAATAGTTAGATGGCACCGCAGGGACAAAGAAACATTAAAATAGTCATTTGGCTGTCCCTGAATATTTGTGCCCACGCAGTTATGCTCAGGCACGTAGATTCTCGGGCATTGGAGGGAGCTGTGTGTGTGTGTGTGTGTGTGTGTGTGAGTGGGTGTGTGTCCTCTTATGTAGAATACACGCAGGACGTATATTTGTGTAAGAGTGTATGGCAAAAATCTCCTTTCCCCAAATGACGTGTGGACTCAGAATATGAAGAGAGAGGCTTGACACAAGATAGCATCAGCTCTGAAAAGGCCAGGAGGCTGGAGCAGGAACCCCAGAGCAGCTGTCCTGGCCTAGGTACTAGAGAGCACAGATGTGTGACTCTGAAAAGAGGAGAGTTTAATGGCAAAAGAGTTTTAGACACAGCTGGGGAGAAACAAGAGACGGGAGAAAAAAAATTAAAGCACAGATCATAGTACTTTAGAGAAGGAAGCTTCAAGATATCATTCTCCTCATTTTATAGCTAGGACAACAGAGGTCCAAAGAGGTGAGATGTCTGGGTGGGCACAGCTCGGACATGCGCCATGGCCCTAAAGCTGCCCCTTAGCCTGGAGGAGGTGATGGGGTCAAGATTCCCTGGGGAGGCATGAAAGGCCAGAGACACTCGCCCCTAAGTTTTCTGAGGACCTACGTGCAGGAACTAGTGAAGTTTACTCCAGAGCTGGCTAGGGACAGGCTCCTGAAGTCAGCACTCCCTGGATGCCAGCTGGCTGCAAGAAGACCTTTCCAAGCCTGACCTGAGGAGCAGAAGACTCAAGACTGGCGTCCCTGTTTCTCTGAGAGCACTGATAGTTCCTTTGACTCTCACATCAGACCAGTGAGGTGGCAAGCACTCAAGAATTTTGTAAAGCTGAGGCTGATGGTTAAGTCATTCCTTCTGGTCCCGTGGCTGGGAACAGCTGAGCTAGTACCAGAGCCCGATCTGCTCCCAATCCAGTGTTCTTTCTTGTACCCTAGGCAGACCCCCCAAGAGTTGGGCTTGGGGAGAGGGAGAGGTGAGGTAGTAGCCCCGTAAGAGCTGAGTGAATGACCTGAGTGAGTGGAGCCCAGCTAGTGTGTTGTGAGAGGGGACCCTTCCCTTTGTCCTGTGGATCTCAAGATGGCCCGACATGGTAGTGAATCAATTTTGTACTTTTATGGGCTTCCTGTTGGATTGCTGGAGCATGGGTCACTGCTGAGGAAGGATTACAGATCCCTCCACCCAAAGTCTTGATTTTAAGATGAGAGACTTCCCCAATTCCTTTCATTATGGCCCCAGGAAATAATACTAATTACCCAAATCAGCAAAATAATAAGACCTTTCTGTTTGAGGTTTCCTTGGGCACAAATTTGTCCTGGAAGACACGTGCTCAGGGGCAATTCCTTCGGTCATTCCACAGGTATTTCCTGAGTACCTTTTATGTGTCAGGCACTGTCAGGCACTGGGAATATCAGAGAAAGAAGAGACAGAGTGCCTGTCCTCACGGAGCTTGTGTTCTAGCAGGAGAACGGGACAGAAGACAAAGAATTACCTGACCTATTGGGCCAGTGTCCTAAGCCAGGAGTGTTTGGAGTGTCTGAGGAACAACAATAAGGAACAGTGGAACAGAAAAGGCTTTGGATTAATAAGGGAAACTCGTACAGCCCTTCACTCACCTCTTACTAACTACGTATCATTCTCATCTTAAAGTCACTTATGTTTCTGTATAAATTGAGGATAATGCAGTCAGTCCAGCCAAACTTGCAGGTTGCTAGGATGGTCACATGAGATACTGTATTGAAAGGGCAAGACCCAGATAGAGGACTAGAAGACTATTATGGATTAATAAGATTTACTACATAAGTGGCCCCAGGAAACAAAGATATGAATCTTTTATAGTCATAAAAGCAAGATACATGGCCCGTAGAATGTGTACATGGGTCCATAAAAGGCCCCAGGAAAGGATGTCCGCTGCAGTGTTGTTTGCTGGAGGCCCCTGAGTGTCTCCCTCTGGGTGAGCAGACAGGGTAGGATGGATAAGGCACGCTGAGGAGGGATAGGCCCGTAGCTAGAAGCAGTAGACTTGATGCGGACACGGCAGTGTGATGGATCTTCAGAGCATAGTGCCCGGTGAAAACACTGAAGAATAGAATGAGATATATGACACTACCATTGGCATAAGCTAAAGATAATACGCACAAAACGAGAATACACAGTTCGCAAGAACATGGACCAAAAAGAAAATGCACATTAAACACAATGGAATGGTTGTCTGCTGGGGATGGGAAGGGAAATGAGAGAAAGTATGAGGATAAAAGGGAGTAAATAAACAGGCAAAACCTGTGACGGTGTGGTCCTGGTTCTCCTTAGTGCTGCAGAGTAAACACACACACACACAACCTTGAAATGGAGGTAATTAGTAATTTCTGGTTGCAACACTGATAATTCATAATGGTGAAGTGAATTATTCTTATCAATGGCTGTTTTTTATGTGGAATTCTTTAGGAGTAAGATGCTATTTATTAGATCAGTGTTTTCTCTCATAGCCTGGTCTTCATATTCTAATCCCAAGAGATATTCTGGAAAACAGAAAAAAGTTCTGTGGTCAGATAAACACTGCATGCTAAATTTCTCACTGGGATATTTTCCAAGCACGTTGTTACATGGAAGGTTCTGAGAAGTCCTACAATAAAGAGACCTGTGTTCCTTTGACTGACCCGATGTTTCCAGCATTTGACCAAGGGGAACTCCCCCCTCTTATTTTCCGTGTAACAATGATTATTCTCAGTGGAAATGGTCCAAATGATGCACTGGGGGAAATTCCACGTTAGGTTGTTAGAGGATGAGAGGCAGGAGAGTCCAATTCCAAGCGTAGCCTGGGACTCCCATCCTCCCCTCTTCTTCCTAATGTGCCTGGATGATCCTTAGAGTGCTTTGTTCCTCAGCCGCCTTGGACCCAACGTCTCATTTGTAGCTCCAACTGATTGTGGCAAAGATGGCACTACCTTTCCCACTGCCATGTTTAACCTCGTCACCTAGTGGGCGTGACCATTTTCTCTCCAGAATTCGAAGCCAGCATCAGTGATTAATGTTGAGTAGTCTCTTATTCCTTATAATCAGCCAGTTGTTCAATTCTGCTGCTATAGGACATTTCCTATATAAACTTCTCCTTCTCTTCTCCTTACATTTCTGCCAAATCACTGTTACTACTCACCTGGGCTATTAGAATGGCTGTTGGTTGGTTGGTTTTTTATAAATTCCAACCTCCCCCTCCAGCTCTCACCATGCCCTTCTCTGCTCTGAGTCTCTGCACAACTTCTTTCATATAACCCACTTCCTTAGCATCATTCCTTAGGTCTATCTGCTCTCCTGTACTGCCAAGGTTGTCCACTCAATTGGCATCCCAAACATCACATTTTCCTAGCACACCCTCGGTATCTACTGTCTCTTTTTCTATCTCAGTCAAAACCTCTAAAGTTTCTCCGAAGCTTATATGCCTCAGCATGTCCTTCTCCACAGGCACATACTCTTCTCTACAGGCCACCGGCCATCTCTCCTTTATTGGGACAGCTATGACGCTAGTTAACCTCTCTCGTTAGCACACGCTCAGTGCAGAGATTATGACGACAAGGGGGGAATTCAGCGTGTCTCCTCCAGCAAATGGTCACAAAGCTGGGACACGTGCCTATGAAATAGCTAGAAGACTGTGTGAAAGAAACACAGAGAAGGAAAACTAATAAGCTGCAAATCGCAAGGACATGATCTTGACGAATTACTTGAGAAAGCAAGCCCAGAGATTGAGCGGCTGGTGCCAGGGAGAGGAGAAGGGGAAGTGTAGGCCCAGTAAACAAGAAAGTAGAAGTCAACAAGAGTCCCAGGCAGAGAAGACTAAATGTAGATGGGACACAAAGTCCAGAGAGACCTGATGGGAAAGAGGAAACCTGGAGAGGGCTGAAAGCAGAATTGAAAAGCAAACACATAAATTGTAAAGGGTTTGGCAGAGAGTGAGATAAGGGGAGAAGGGACTCCAGGGGGAACTACTGGGAATTTATTAAAACGAACTGACTTTATGGTGCAGTAGAAACGTTTGTTGATAATGGGGCTGGTCTGGTAAAGAATGTGCTGCTCACTGGCTTACAGTCAACAGGAAGCTGGGGCAAATCACTGTGGCCGTGCATTCCCGTCAGAAATGTGTGGTTCACGTTGACCACTTGGGTTCCAGAGCACAAGGAGAAGTGTGAATTTCTTATGGAGATCGCTTCCAAGGTTTGAAGGCAAGAAATAATGGCCACTCAGTCATGTCAAAGGGAACAATAAACCATTGCTATAAGATTTTCTCCAAATGTAAAATGGTGTAGTTACTTCCGAAAACAGTATGTCACTTCCTCAAAAAAATAAAAATAGAATTACACTATGATCCGGCAATTCCACTTTCAAAAGAATTGCAAGTGAGGTCTTGAAGAGATATTTGCACACCTGTGTTCATAGCTGCTTTGTTCACAATAGCCAAAAGGTGGAAGCAACTCAAGTGGCTATTGACACATGAAGGGATAAACAAAATGTGGTATATACATACAATAGAATATTATTCAGCCTTAAAAAGGAAGGCAATTCTGATGTGTGCTACAACATGGGCTAGGGGAAGGGGAGAATGGGGAGTTATTGTTTAACGGGTATAGAGTTTCGGTTTTTCAAGATGAAAAGAGTTCGGGAGATGAATGGTGGTGATGGTTCCACAACAATGTGAATGCACCTAATGCCACTGAACTGTACACTTAAAAACATTGAGGATGTTTTGTGTATTTTACCACAAAAAAAAAAGATGTCCTGCAGCCAAATGTCCTTTATGCCATCTTCAACACCTGGATCTGACCGGGAAGCTGGGCACCCATCAATCCCACAGCCATGGGTCATAGAGTTCCTCCTGCCGGCTATGATGTAGAAGCATGAAGACCCATTCCACCAACTCAGATGAAGTCTTTATTCTGTGGGTATCAGTTGTGGGTTCTTGGACCCTGAAGCCTAATGCTTATTAATAAGCATGGATTTGGAGGAGGGTGGAACGGAGGATGCTAAGCGTCCATTCAGGGTTGGAGAGAAAGCATCATAGTGGGCTTGCAGGCTGAGGACAAAGAACTGAGGCGTCTTGCTCATGGAATGGTCTAGGGAACCCAAACTCTAGCAGGGAAGTCTAAGACTTTGGGGAAGCAGTTAAGAGTCTTTAGGCTTTTGGAAGGATCCGGGGGTCATGTCAATCATAAGGCACAAACTGTGGTCTAGCAGTGAGTCAGAGAAGACAACTTGAAGAATCGCAGACAACCTTTGAAGGAAAGTGGAAGGTCCATTCAGCAATTGCCTCTCTGATGGAATATGTACCAGGCACTGTGTTAGCAACAGAGAGGATGAAGAGGGGATAACCCAGAGAGGACTTGGGTTTCCCTCCCCTGGAGGTTCTGCTGGGAAGGGCAGTAGTTTTCATCAATACCTAGATGCCCACTTCCCCTGCAACCTGAGTAGTATCAAGAAGTGCTGATGGGTGTTGTAACACGAAAGACCACACTCACCACATCCACCTAGTATACGGCAACAGGCCATAGACCCCGGGGCAGAGGTTAGTAAGTTCCTCTTTAAGCAGAGGTGAAAATAGCATCATCTGTTAACAGTGCCTCGTTGGTGGTTAGTGTGGGGAGCTCGGAAAAGTGTCAGAGAGTCAGGCCTTTGTAAATAGGCCAATAAACCGAGAGCCTTACCCAGAGTGGAAAACTTCATCTAATAGGTTACAAAACTCTAGCCGTTTGGTGGTGAGATGGGGGAAGAAGTTGTTAGAAGCACGGTCTTGAGATGTGAAGAATAATCAAGGAACTTATTTCAGTAGTTAACTATGATCTGCCCTAGGCATGTAGGCATCGTAAAACCTGGCGGTGCCTTGCTGGTGAACTACTTCATGTGCACAGCCTCAGCATCGTTACACGTAAGACTGACGAGGAATAATTGGAATGCATAGTAAACAACCCAAACTCTAAAAGATTCAGCGTCTTGAGGAAGAAAAGAGAGTATGTTCCATTTTAGAGACAAACTTCGACTATTCGAAATTTAGTGGCATTTCAAATGTATGTGTAGTGAAAGTTTGCATGGTATTTCTAGAGTTAATTCGGTTTAGACATTTCGGTGCCGTTGCCTTTTGCCTTATGTGAGTAACAAGATTTAAAACTGTCATTTTAATCATTCAAACGTTCTGAGGCCTTGTTGGAAAAAATTTCTCTGCTCACAAAAGAGTGATCAAAGAGGAACTTTAAGAACTATGCGAAGTGGGAATTAGTTGCTGCTTTGAATTTAGTAATGTTTTTTTTTAAACTATGAAATCAAAGATGGTGTCATTCTTCTTTTTGGATAGAATAGGAATGCTATTTGCATTCTCAGTTAATTAGTGTTAACAGTCATAAGAATTGGGTAAATGTGTGCAATTGTTGAGATTATCTGTGCAAAAGAGTTCTTGACAGTAGAGACATGCGTAATGCCGTGTGGTATCTGGCCCTGTTTCCAGATGGGAGAATGCCTTGGCAAGCACCACAGTGATTCATGACTATGTTACATAACTCTATTTTGCATCTTGGGTTGAACAACTTGGATTCGTTGCAGGTACAATTCAATTAAATATGGAATTTGTTATTTAAAAATATTAGCTACAAGTAGAGCTTTTATGCAACTTTAATTTGAGACGTTCTATTGTTTGGGAACACATCTGTGCAGGGCTGTCATTTAGGGGATAAAGAAGTTATGGATGCCATATTTGATTGTCACTGATGGAGAATGAGCTCCCTTCCACCCTGAACCTGATATAATGTGGATTTTGGAAACATACATCAAGGAATGCAAAACTGAAAGTCAGTGGCTGACTTCCCAGCCTCTGTGGCCCTCTGCTCTTCCAGCCGGGGACTTGTCCCCACCTGCAATCCCAGCCTGTCCCCAAAAGTTGGACAGCCCCCAGCATCCTCAGCCTCAAACTGTTCCAGTAAGGATGGACCTTTTGTCCCCAGCTGATAACAGGGATTGGGATCTGGTTTCTGAGTCCTGGCCCTCACATGAGGCTCTCTGTCTTAGAACTGAGTGTCTGAATGTGATTTGTCCCTGGGCCACTCCTGCTAAGGCCCTGCTTGTGTTTCTGCCAGACTCTCTTCTCAGGGCCTGGAACACCCTCTAGTTGGACCCTAATGTCAACTGACAGGCCTTCTTGATTCCTGCTTTACTGGATGCCTGACTATTGTCCAGCTGACACCTTCTCTGTGGGCAGCTTTCTCCTGAACTGTCCAAGACGGCCAGTGTTTACTAGCCAGCATTTCAATTAGCAGTTACCAATTTCTTGTCTTTTAAACACTGCATTTTGCTCATCAGCTGGAATCTGCTCTCCAGCACCCACAGCCTGGTCAGTTTTCCATACTTAGCCTACCCAGTGAGTGGGGCTACTTCCAGTTTCTAGGCCATTCCCTCCTGCTTCCCCATCCCCTGGAAGTAAGCAATCCATTGGCCGTACCTAGCTGAGGTGGGATAGCCACACAAATTACTTAGATATTTACACTCACTGCAAAAATCTTACAGAGATATGTTTTAAATTGTCAACTAATATGTTTTGGTAAGCTTTTTAGCTTGAAAGATTCTTGGTGAAGCCTGGGAAATGATTTTTAACAATGCTTGACCTTGTGATTTTAAAGAAGAAGGAGGAAGGTGCCGTTGGGCAGCAAGTGCTGGCCCCAGGTCTGCGGCCAGGCGCAGGAGCCACATCTCTGGAAGAATAGCGCTTCAGCTTAGGTTCTGCCTCACCTGCCAACAGCGGGCTTTTACTGATTTGTCAGCGATTTCTCAGAATCTTAAGCCACAATGGGGCAAAAACAGGGGCTTATAAAGTTTTTCTAATGTAGACTGTCGGGGTTGAGTCATTGGTTTGTAGTCATCTCATTTAGAACTGGAAAGGACCTCAGATATCGTCTGGCTCTTTGTTTTTCAAATTGCTCATCTTGACTCACTAGTGGCTATGAAACCAATTCAGTGGGTTGTGGCCAACTTGTATTTGTTTCGTTTTTTCATGAAAGAGAATTAGAATAGAACAGAATAGATCAAAGTGGATCTTATATAGTAAATAAGATATTACTTTGTAAAACTTTTATTTCAGGGGGGTGTGTGTGTATTGGATCACAATGTAAAATATATGATTTACTGAGGCTTATAATTAAACCAAGTGTCAAAGTCATTGATCTAGTCCAAACGCCCTCCTTTTACTTCTGAGAAAACTGAGGCTCTGAGAGGGGAAGGGATTGGCCTAGATCCAGTAAGCTCACAAAAGGCAAAAAGAAAGAGAGCTGGAGCTGGAATTTGAACCCGAGTTTTCTATTTTAAGTTGGCATGCTCTGTTTGATGTTTTTCTACCCAAACTAGAGGAATTAATATAGGCTCTTGATCTTTAGGAGTGTGGGCCACAAAGACTTGGATAGCAGTAGCCATGAAAATATGCGGCAACTATCACCTATAGGTTGTCATAGAATGAAGATGGGGGAAGTGGTATGAAATAACAGGTAAAAGAGGAGGTCAGAAGTCCAGAAAAATGGGTAAACTTCAGAAGGGTGTTTGGATGAAGACTATGAAGAAAGGTGGTCTTAAACCATAAGGAAGAATGGAAGCTTTGTAGTAACTCACCATTTGGATGTAACTAGAGAACATGATAAGGACAGGCAAGGTGAAGAATCTATTAAAACTTAATTCTAGAAAAGTAGGACTCTAATAGAATTTCTCAACCCCCTTTTGGTCTAAGTTTCCTATTTATCTGAGGACAATTGTTCCTTTGATAATTCTACCATTTGGATTGGTGGTAATTGTCATATATGTTCCTGCGGACAACTTTCTTCCAGTTCTTAAAGGCTGCCTAAAAAATCGGTCCATTACGTCAGGGTATTTGCTTTTATAAAATAATGCACCTCCCCCCCCCCAAAAAAAAACAATAACTGTTAATAAACATTCATTTAAAAATGTGCACTTACGGGTCAAATGTTAGTGATTGATCTGTTTTGACCAGCGAGAATATTCATATTTAACTCATTGAATGAATCTCAGTGATAATAGCACACAGACCATCAGGTCTCACATTAATTTTGGTTCCAGACTCACATTACTTGAAACTGGTGATTCTAAGCTTTGCTTTCAACACTTTTATGAAAGATTCAACTTTTGCCAAGCTAGAGGACCCAAATATTGCCTTCAGTCTGGTCTCATGGTCAGAAATATCAGGATAATTTGGGATTTCTGTACTTAACCCCATAGTTTCAAGGAGACTGTATTTTCTCAATGATCATAGTATGTTTTCATTTTTATCAATTCCTCTTAAACCTGAGTTGCATTTTTAGGTCAAACATTTAGTAAATGAGTCTCGTTCTGAGGCATGCTCCCCACATCAGCAGTAGCAACTTCAAGTTTGCCTCCTGTGCCTCAATGTCTCTGAGGTTCTTCTGCAGCTGTGGCTTCATTTCCACCTAAGAGTTCTGCCATCCTCCAATATCTATGATTCTGTTGAGCTCAGTACAGTTTAGAAACAAGAACGATCTCCCCATATCATCTGTCAGCGTGAATCTGAATGCTTGTATTTTCTTGAACAAGTCAGCGATAGTTTCCACCCCACCCCATTCTCTGCCATATTTGCAAGTCCAGCATATTCAGACGTCTTGTGTCCTCTAAGGCAAAGGACAATCACATGACACAGGGTGAAACAGGCTGAGTCCTTCAGAGCCCCTGAATTCCCTGAGTTCTTGATTTGTGGAAGTAGGCCAGCAAATCTCCCACACGTTGATGTCATAGCCATCTGACTGCATTAAAGTAAATGATCTCTATGCTGCTCTTCAACCTCATCTAAATAGTACATAAGCATCACAAAAGCGAAGGGCACTTACATGAGGAGTTTTCACACCTTAGTCACTTCCAGAGCACACTCTGCTAATGGACAGTGCAATGGAATGTGAGCTTTAAAAAGCTGTTGAAACAATCTTACTGTTTTCATTGGTGATGCCACATGCTTTTCCATATGTATCCCAAAGTTCTCAGCTTCCTCCACTGCCTGGTGACAAGGTGCTATTAGTTCATGCATGCCAGCTAATTAAATAAAACATGGTGCTAAAAACCTCCCAGTTGGAGGCATATGAGACACCTCTGCCTCCTGTGGGTGTGAACTTTGCGTCTGAGTGCCAGGTCCTCTATACTGAAGGCGTATTTGTTTGCTAAATTGATTTTTTTCAGTGCAGGGACCCAAGGGTCCCTGGGAAATAGATTGCTTCAGATTCTGATACTTGCAAAGATGTTCTTAGAACACTCTACTGCTGCTAGGTACAAGAAGGGGCTACACTTGTGATATCCAAACGAGGTGCTTCAGTGCGGCACTGGCACATGATTAGGCAGAGGAATGGAGTAGAGAAGTCGGAAATACATGTAGGAACTAATCAATGATAAAGTGACATTTCAAATCAGCTGGAAAAGGATGAATTTCCAGATGAAACACCACCATTTGGAAAAAATAAGGGCGATCCCTACTTCCATGCTTACCCTCAACTGGATTCCTGCTGTACCAATATCTAAATTTTTTAAATGAAATAAAAACACTAGGAAAATGGAAGTTAAAAAAAAAAAATCCTTGGTAGAGAAAGCCTCTCTGAGTAAGATACAAAATGGAGACACCATTAAAATTGATTAAATTCAACAACCCCAAAACAATGTTTTCTGATTGGAAAAAATACACAATAAACAAAATCAAAGACAAATGATAGAAAGGAGAAAATATTTGCAACATATATTAAATATAAAGGGCTATTTTCTTTAATGTATAAAGAGCTTCTATAAATAAATTGGCAAAAGATCAGTAACTCAATAGAAAAGTGGCAAAGGATTCTTAAGAAAACAAAATACAATGGATTTTAAACATATGAAACGATGCTCAAACTTGCTCACAATTAGAGAAATGCAATTTAAAACAACAGTCAAATGGTAAAGATTTAAAATCATGACCACATATTTTAGTGCAATCATGTGAGGAAACTACGTACTCTCATGTGCTTATAATGGGAGTGTAAATTGATATAATGCCTAGAAAGAGCAATTTAGTAATATCAAAATTAAAATGTAGATAATCTTTGACCTAGTAATTCCATTTCTAGGAATCTATCTTACAGATATACTAACACAAGACAACGATGATGTATATACAAGAATATTCACTGTAGTATTGTTTATAAAAGCAAAAGGTGTTCATCAATTAAGAACTTGTTTTTAAAATTAGGATACATCCCAATTGTATGGCAATGGATGGTAACTGGACCTTTAGTGGCAATCACTTTGTAGTGTTTACAGATGTCAAATTATAATGTTGTACACCTGAAAACTTATGTTATATACAAATTTTACCTCAATTAAAAAAAATTAGGTTACATCCGTACGATGGAATCCCTAAAAAGTAGAATAGCATTTAACAAGAATGAATGTATTGAAATGGGACAATTTCCCAAATATCATTAATGAACAAAGCAAGGTAAAGAATGGCAGCTATCATATATTATCCATTTGAATAGTAAGAAATTGATAACAGAAGCTGCTCTGAGGAGGAGTTGCTAAGGATCCAAGGTGGGAGTCAGTTTTACTTTTTTCTGTATACTTGCTTGTACTTTATGAATTATGTACAAAGTGGATGTTTACCCACTTACAACTTAATGTTCTAATGAGAGTCTATGAGATTATTCAACAAGTCTGGCTTGATGAATGGGTTCAGGAATCAGGGCCACTAATCAAATGGAGGGGCATAGGTGATGGACCCCAGAAAGCGTGCAAGTCAAATCCAACGAGAGGGAGCTAAGTTTACACTAGAAATCAAGACTAAAGTGACGTGGAGGCAAGAAGAACTGGGGATGAGGCTAAATAAAAAAATAACTGCAGAGCTATCACCTAAAAGACAGATGAGATAAGGGGAAAAGAGGCTTTGCATAGGAGGCTTGAGGAGTTGCAGATGAGCTGAACTTAGGGTGCTAAGTATTTATAAGTAAGTAACAGTAATAGCATAATAAAGGCTTGCCATCCACTGGATTACAAAGTCAGTTACGAGTTGGAAGGGACATAATCTGTATCCTGTTTGTATTCAATCACAAACGTATGATGATCATGTTGATGCTGTTCTTTTAGGATTTGGGGAGGAATATAAATTCGACTTGGGGCTCATTCTGAGACTAAAGGAGATAACCAGTAATCATTAATTGACTGGAGGTCATCTAAAGCAATAAAGCCTTGACTTCTTCATATTACGCTGTCAAGGATACTTCTGTGCAATTCAAAAGAATTCCAATCAAGTATAATGAATACAAACTGTATAGGTATGCATGCCAGTCCACCTGCTTTACATTCAAGTTCAAAGAAGGCAGAGACAACATTTGTAGTTCTATTTGCACAGAGCCTGGCAAAGCAGCCTACATAATTAGCCACACGGTAAAGACATTTTGTTCTTGGTGGTGTTGGTGGTGATGGGTTAGTGGTGGTGGTGGTGGTGGTGATGGGATGGTGGTGGTGGTGGTGGTGGTGATGGGATGGTGGTGGTGGTGGTGACGGGATGGTGGTGGTGGTGGTGGTGATGGGATGGTGGTGGTGATGGGATGGTGGTGGTGGTGGTGGTGATGGGATGGTGGTAATAGAGGTGGTGGGATGGTGGTGGTGATGGTTGGTGGTGATGATAGTGATGCTAGTGGTAGTGGTGGTGATGGGATGGTGGTGGTGGTGGTAGTAATGGTGGTGCTAGAGTGGTGGTGGTGGTGGTAGTGATAGTGGATGTGGTGGTTTTGGGATAGTGGTGGTGGTGATGGTGATAATAAACACTGATGTTGTCAACCCCTCTGGCAGAAAGCTTCTCCAGCAATATCATCCCCATAGCAGTGAGTGGGAGGGAAAAAGGAGAAGGAACCAATTTCCAGTTTGGGGACCCAAATTCTGACTGAGTTGCTACAATGACAACCAGATAATAAGCATAAATAATCATCATATTTGGTTTTCACGTCCAGAACAGAGAGGAGATCCTCTGGCATCAACAGTGTGGGGTTTCACTAGTCAAATGATGAATCAATCTATTATTTCAACTTTTAAGGGGACCTATCTGGGATTGATAATATTTTCTAAAGATAAAGGTAGTCTAAAATTTAACGTATTTTAAACCAAATCGTTTCCTAAAGGAAGAGTCTTTCATTGAACACAGTCCATCCTTGATATTGCTAATCAGTGAAACCATTTTGCTAAAATTTAAGCAGTAACAAAATAATTTTTAGGGCTACAAAGGACTTAAATATTCTAGTTCAACCCTTTTATTTTAAGGTGAGCACACTGAGTCACCTCAGGATTACAGAGCCCAAACAGGACTGTACCCCATTACTCTGTTGCCTCTAAATCCAGGAGTGGACGTGTTTAAAAAGAAATCAGCATTTTATGGATCATCTTTATTCTAAAGCAGAGAAAGTTGATAGCTTTGTATAAAGAAATTATGCCATCACCTTTCTTTTTCTTCCCTTTCACCAGAGGTGGGAACAAAGAGTGGAGATGATACTGCAATTTCTATCTCTACAACCTCATTTGAAATCATTCTCTTTGATTTAAGTTTTCTTGAAATGAAAAGGACAAATTGTGTTAACTTAGTTAAAGTTGGGGGAAAAGTTGATTGGACATCCTGTTGTCAAGGAAACAAGTTGTCTCACTGTCTTTCATTCTCTCTCATTCTCTCTCTCTCACACACACACGCACACCATACCACACCAACCACCAGTTAATACAGTGCCCTTTAAACTCTTCATCTGACATTTAAAAATTATTTTAAAATACCCAAGGGCTCTACTCTGAAAATCTGTACAAGAAGTACTCAAGGGAAGTGATTCCTAGAATTCAAACTTAGGGTGGCCTTTTTCCAATTCTGGGGAAGCTACTGTCATTCTGAATCAGTGCTATGTCTCAGAAATGTATGGGACAGTCTCCAAGGTCAGTGTCAAGTCAACTGCAGAACGACACTATTAGAAAGAGAGAGCTGGAATGAGAACTTTTAAAAAGCAACAGAACAGCACAAGATAAGAGAAAGATAAACAGTTCAATCTCTTGAGCCTTTATTGAGTACCTATCATGCTTAAGGTAGCTATGCACTAAAAAAAAACAAAAGTGAGGACCAAGCTAGAAGTGACCTTAGAGAGTGGAGTAGGGTTGCTTATTACTGAAAGAAATACACATCTCCCTGCCCTTCCATCAGCGGAATACACCTCCCTACTCCATCATTGTCAGGCTTGGCCCAGTGACTTGCTTTGGCCTCACTGTGGGCAGACTGTGCTTCCTGCCCTGACTTCGAGTTTGGCCATATAACTTGGTTTGGCCAATAGGGTGTTAGCAGACATGATATAGCAGAAACTTGAAATGTTTTTGTGCTGTTGGGTTTGTTCTCTTGAACTTTTGCCTTTACCATGAGAAGAGCCTGCCCTGGCTTGCCTCTTGTTCCAAGGAAGGTGAGAGACAGGTGGAGCAGAGCTGCCTAAGTTAGGCATGGCCTAGATGCGCTGCCCCCCCAGCTGATCTGCAGGTACACCAGGAAGCCCAGCTGAGCTTCCCAGCCAAGGGTGGCTTAGATCAGTCAGTTCCATGATAAGTAACACATGATAAGTAATTTGTTGTCTAAGTCACTGCATTTTAGAGTAGTTTTTGATGCAGCAATAATAAACTAATACAGAGAAGATCTAGTATAACATCTTAACTTATTACTTTTGCAGGGTCACATAGCAAACTAAAGAGTGGCTAGAAGAACTCAGCCAAAACTATGGGTCTCCTGGGTAGGGCCATTTCCGGAAAGAGTGCAAGTCAATCCCTTTCAAAAATCATCACTGGGAGAACAAGTGTCACATATCCTATGATATAAGGGCTCACAAACCACTGACTCTGTTAAGACGTACACAAGCAACACCACAGAGCTTTACTGCACCTACTGCACCTTTATCACAGACCCGGAGGCCTGGAAAAGAGCTACTGAAAATCACCTTGTTCCTGAGGAGAAGCCATGTGAGAACAGGGTAAAATGGTTAGGACTCCAGTGTGGAAAGACACATGCTGAGAATCAATATGATTTGGCTCTGTTAAATCTTGAGTAGGATAAATGGTCTGAATGTGGGTTTGTTCACCAGATTCTGGAATTTTATTAAAAAAAAAAAAGCATACTCTGAAACATAAAAAGGAAAACTTCAGAAAAAACAAAGGGAAGGGCTGTGTTGCTTTACATGGCTGAGAACTAGGGTGACCACATGTCCTAGCATATCCAGGAGAGTCTTAGTTTCCTCTTTTGTCCTGAGTAATTATTAATAGCACCCCTTTTCACTCTCAAAAGTGTACTGAATTGGGTGGTAGATGATATGCTCATACAGATGACAGTATATTTTACCCATAGAGTTGAGCAAAACACTTCCAGGTAAGGTTTAGATAAGTTCATGGGGAAAGACCTGCCACGGGTTATCAAACCAAATTAGACTGAGGCTGGAGGGCCACTGTGTCCCATTGCAACATACCCTTTGGCGCAGTAGTGGGAGATCATCAAGGCACCCAGGGCCTGACCCAGCTGGTCAGGGTCTTAAAGACTAGGAACCGGCGCTCTTTCAGGCTAGCACAATGCTCACTTGGGGAACCCTGGGGTCTCCTCCAGGAGCCTCACCTGTACTGCTGGGCACTGTCTTTGTGGAGCCTCCAGCGATAGAAACGCATGCCACATTCCCATTCTTCTCGTTACTTCTATATCAATACAACACGCAAAGATCAAAATGTATGGTAGAAGAACGGAGTTTCCCTCTTACCCACACCGAGGTCCGTATAGTTTTCTGAGCTCCATTTGGCTTTCCCAGAAACCCTGCAGAAAACACAGCACTATAGTCAGAATAAGATTAAACGAAATTTCAAGTATTCAAACTTATTCAGAAAAAAATCTGGAACAGTGAGAACACAATTACATAAACAATAAAAAAGAATTGAAGTATATTGCTTTCAAGTATTTTGGAGTATTAGAATAAACTAACAGCTTTTAAAGAAATATCGCCATGGGGAAGTCTCAGCCAGCTCTGCTTTAACGGACAGGAGCGATCATCTGTACTTAAACTATCTGTATATGATTGCTGCTAAAATATTTGAAAACTGTTTGCCTTCTCAACTATGTTAACATTCCCTTCTGCAATTTGGTTTATATTATTATTATTTTTGGCAAAACCTCTTTTCCCAGCCACTATATGTGTAAACGTCTGCTGAGTCTATCCAAATTATCATAAATTCTGAATTATCATCACCCAAGTTAAAAATGAACTAAAATCAACATATTCAAGACGTAAGAACCTTAGGGTAACTTTATATAGGACAAAACATCAGACACATTTTTGTAGTGGGAAAGGAGCAGACATGGAGATGTACAGGGGGTGGAGTGAGGGTGGAGGGTCAGAGAATGCTAGACCCATCGTGCTGTAGGGATGGAGTCGTGTAGTGGGGATGGAGTATGTGTACAGATATACATAGAGGTTGGAAAATGCTAGATCTGTTGTGTTGTGGGAATGATGTATATATGAAAATATGCATGGGTTGGCATAGGGGTGGGGGAGTGGAAAATGCCAGCTTTGTGTTGTGGGAATGGAGCACATGGGCAGATACATAAGGGGTGGGTGAGACTAGACAGTTGAGGGATAGAAGAGGTAGATATCCTTAGTGGAAATAAATCCCATTGTCCTTAAATCTACTTTCACGGAAAGTTTAAGCTTGCCACAAATGAAGGAAAGCTTATATGCATATAAAAATAGTCGCTGAAATTACTATGTTCTAGAAAGAACTTGGCAGGATTTGTACATATAAGGATGATGAGCTGAAAAGGAGCATATGTGGAAATTATCCAACGGCAGGAGCACAGTGCTCTCACATCGACAGTTATGCTGTTTTCCTCAAAATGTTAATACTAAATTAATTACTCAACTGAATGCAACTGATCATTTTCCCCAGAAATACGTAAAATTTATTTACTTTAATTTCCTATCTGGTTTGTTGTTCTATTCTGACACTTGTAGATTTCTTCACACTTGCTTCAAGGATCTCACAGGAAGCCTTGATAAGATAGCTGTTTGTGGGCTTAAAGTTGTGAATTGGCCACCCCTGGGATAGAGATGAGAGAAGAAGTTGTTTAAAAAACGCTAGGAAGAGAGAAACAACAGCAACAACAAAGAGTGAAAAAGGTTGTTGCACAGAGAAACAGACAGAAAGGAATAAAAAAGAAACCGAAAGGGGGGAGGAAAAAGGACAGAAATAGCCTCTGTTACTGTTTATCTGGCCACAGGCCAGCCCTTCTGGGGGAAGGGGTGGGAGAAATCCTAGAGATCTTAAAGGCTATTATCAGGATTGGCCCAAGTTTAGTCCTTCCTGCCTTTGTTTGGCTTAGTGACTCTTCACATGCAAGATCTGCTGGCTCCTGATGTTGGGTCTGGTGGCAGCACCCCCATGGGTCAGCAGAATAAACCATCTGGCTTCTGAGAAAACCCAAAGCGAGGAAAAAAAAAATAACCTTAGAAGATAGAGCCCTGGGCCTATATCTACAAATGCCTACTGGCTATCTCCACTTGCATGTGCCTCCAGAAAGTCAAAGGCATCTCCCTGAACCAGCTGCTCTCTGGACCTTTTATTTCTGTCAACCCATGGCCATTCTCTGTTATCCTGGCTCAAGGCTTAGAGGCATGTTTGGCTCATTTTGCCTTGAATTCTCTATACCGAATTAGTCACAAGACGTACAAATTTTGTCCCCAACATCTTCTCTTTTCAGTCTCATCACCACCCAGAGCCAAGCCTTCACCACTTCACACCTAGACTTCAACAACAGTTGGATTCCCTCCCTTAGAGTGATCTTCCACATCAGTGTCCCTTTCCTACTCACAGATGATAGTACATGGATGACTGGTTCTTCATGTGCCTTTCTAGACCGTCAGTAATCTAGCCCAGCTATCTCTCTCACAGCTGCATTGCCCCATGCTCCTCAATCTTTGGCTTCAGTCAGTCCAGGCTGCTCATCAAGCTGTACCATGGCTCTCGTGTAGGTGCAATCACACACATGTTGCTCCCCAACTGGTTTGTGTGTCCTTGTCTTTGTTTCTGTTGCTCCTGTAGGACCCCCTTCTCCAGGAAGTCCTCCAGAATGATTCTGGCCCTGACAGATCTCCCTGTCCTTCAAAGGATGACCACAGCTACCGTCTATACCACCCAATCTAGCACTAGAGTATATCCCATCTGGTGTGGTACACCATTATTTGATCTGTGCCCTTGAGGGCATAGGTAACTTCTACTTCTTCTGCATTCCAGGACCTGGCACATTTAGCTACTCACTAAATAGATTTTTGGGTGAATAGATGAATGAACGGATGACAGGACTCAATATATATTGATGAGTGGTAAGAGATGGATCATTAATATCACATAAGAATTCATTCAAGTGGAGGAAGGCTTATCACATAGCACCTTCACATGTAGACAACCCCAGGTGTGAGTGACCTAGATGGGAGCAATGCTTCATGGGTGAATCTACACTGGGCTCAGCATCTCTTATGCTGGAAGATCGTGGAAGACAGTCCTTACCTGGCGGAAAAACATCAGGTTTCCAATAAAAGGAGAAGGTTTGGGATGTCTGATGCCCAACTTCTCCAGTCTTGAAAATGCTGACATGGAATACCTGAGGGAAAAAGCACATTTTAAACACCGAGAAACTAAAGTTTGCTTTCATGCTTGTGGCTCTATTAGGAGTCAGAATAATTGAGTCCTCCAGAAGCAAGGGTAGAAGAAAGACTTTCCAGCTGATAATGTCTGAGAACTGAAGAGGTAAAGGCCTGGAGGTGAGTGGGTGGAATAGAGCTCAATCAATTCCTCCTGATTGAGTGACAGGGTAGAGATCAAGGAATCCTAAAATCTCCCCATTGGAAGATGCCTTAGAGATGATGTAGTCTAAACATCCCTTGCCCACGTAAAATTTCCATCAATAAATTGTTTTTAAAATGCGCCTCTCTCCATTCAGTTCCTTTGCCTCTAAATCTACGGTGAACAATTGTGTCCAAAGACAAGGCAAAAAAAGTAACAATGGCAAAAATAAGTTCCCTGTTCAAATCTGTGTATTTTCTAGGTCAAAACTGACCCCTGCACATAATTTGTTCCTCATCACATTCCATGGCCTAATTGGGAAAAATAAAAAATCAGGACAGAGGGGACACACCATGGAGACAAAACCTCATCACCTACCACTTACAATCTCTTTAAGTCTTTGTTTTCATGGTCTGAAACCATATGGGAAGCATATTTTCTTAACTAAATATCAGGAAACGCGGCCCGACAGATTTCTGTGCCACCTTCCAGGAGAAAGCGGCAGTCTGAGAAGTGCAGTGTGGCTGTCACAACATTGGAATTACTAGGATATTTCAACAGTTTACGGGAACAGAGGGATAACACAGTTAAAGTCAGAACTGGCTTAGAAAAACCTGAACATATGGCTGTAATCCCTAATCAGCCAGCCAATTAGGTCAAAAGTTCAGTTAGTTCAAAAAAATTAATGAGTCAAACTGGGTGTTTAGCATCGTGCAGAGATCAGCCAAATCTCAATTTAGGGGCAAGGAAAAAATAGAGAATATTACTACAGACAGGCTTCATAGGAGTACTGGAACTTACAAAAACAAAAACAGAAAAAACCACGGCTGTGAGAATCACTCACTTATCGTTAGAAAGATGGAAGGCTGGCTATAATCTTTGACCTTCCTCTTTCCTGCCCATGGTCCAATAAGGAGCACCTAAAATAAGAACATTTCACCCAATACTCAAATATTCAGAGAAGGGACAACCCAGGTTAACTGTAGATTTGTGTAATTCTGAGCAATGGGTCTACTTTTAAAGTGGCCATGGGGAGAACCACGCCAGAGCAGAAAGGGAAGGCGGGTTCTCCTGCCAGCTGTCCTGACCAAGGTTTGCACCGTATGGCTACATTATCAGGTTTGAATGAATCCCCAAGGACGTCACATGTAAGTTCACGTTCAAGTGTAATTACAAACCGCCCTCAAGAGCCACTTGTGAATTACATGGGTTAGTCATGCCAAAGTTCCTCTTCATTAGCATGTGAACCAAAGTTTGACTGTACAATGTGTAAAAGTAATTCTTTCAAGTAGACTATGACATTTTAAATAACTCCCCTTACACTTAACGGAAAAGACCAAAGCAGACTTACTAGTCCGCTTAACACTTCCCTCAACATCCTCGAATCTGGCTTCTAGGTTCATTTCTTCATCAGTTTTTGTGAATTATTTTCTAAATGTAATCTCTAATGGGTAGAAAGAAATATGTCGATCTTGGGCCACGTAATTACATCTTAATTTTGTAATTAGATGTCTTGATTGTCTAATTAAAGGACAAGAAGTCTGTGGCTAATTACACATGCTAATTATTATGCAAGTCCATGCCCTAATTATGTAACTCCACTTATGAAAATACTGCTGTGTGTCTCTGCACAAAATCCAGACATTTTCAAACATATGGCAGCAGCAGAGAATGTTCTGGACACAACCATCAACTTCACTTTGCAGCCTGGACTCAAGAGTAGAACTTGAGCGTCTTCAGCTAGGAATTGGCCATATGTGGCCACAGGTAACTGGAGTCCTTGCGCCAAAATCAGCAGACAGAGATCACTGCCCCTAGACTTCTAGGCAGAATTGCAAAGTGGGTTCCATTTGTCTCACTCTCTCTTCCTTCTCTGCTCCCTTGTTTCATGTTCTCTGGTCCCATTCTGTCTGTCTCAACAGGCTCTTAACTCAGAATCCATGGGCCCCATAGGGCTTGACTTGTGTCACCCCCCAAAAATAAGTTGAAGTTCTAACCCCCCAGTACCTCAGAGTATGACTTTATTTGGAGATAAGGTGTTTGCAAATGTAATGAGTTAAGACGACATCATACTGAAGTACAGTGGACCCCTAACCCGTGGTGACTGATGTCGTTATAAGAGGATAGGCACGTGAAGACACAGAGACACAGGGGAATGCCATGTGAAGACAAAGGCAAACACTGGAGTTACGCAGCTGCAAGCCAGGGAACGCCAAAGATCATCAGCAACCTACTAGAAGCCAGGAAGAGGCAGGTTTCAGAGGGAGCAAGGCTCTGCAGAAATCTTGCTTTCAGACTTCTAGCTTCCAGGACTGTGAGACAACAAATTCTAGTGTTTTAAGCCCAGTTTGTGGTACTTTGTTACGGCAGCCCTAGGAAACTGATGCACCAGGAATACTCGTAGATGAGTTTTAGAGAGTCGTTGAGAAAAAGATTTAAAACAATTTCCTCCTGTTACTTTAAAACTTGTCATTGTGGAAGAAATTTATTTTTTATGTCAAATTGTGCCATTAAGTCCTGTGCCATCGAAAAGTACAGGTGGCCTCAGATGCTGCTGTGTAAAACAGATAATACGCAGCCGTCGTGCGGTCACCATGTTGTGATATTTAGAACAGCTTCTCTTTGATGGGAATTAGTGCAAATGGATCCCACAATTATGATTATGGCCATCTATCATTGTTGACATTAAGAATACTTAAGTTGGGGGCCGGCCCTGTGGCTCAGGGGTTAAGGTCATGTGTTCCACTTCAACGGCCCAGGGTTTGTCAGTTCGGATCCTAGGCGCGGACCTACACTGCTCATCAAGCCATGCCGTGGCCCCATCCCACATAGAAGAACTAGAATGACCTACAACTAGAATATACAACTCTGTACTGGGGCTTTGGGGAGAAAAAAAAAAAAAAAAGAGGAAGATTGGCAACAGATGTTAGCTCAGGGGCACTCTTCCTGAAAGAAGAATACTTAAGTTGGAAAACGACAACAGGAAGTATATGTGGAAGGCTCAGATAGCATTCTCTGGTTTTCCTTTCACCACTAAAGCAGTGGTTTATTGCTACAGGACACAAACCTTACAGTGCCAGCGGTGCGCCTTATTCTGTCCATTCTCAAAATAAATTGAACCATTCAAAATAAGATTCCATTTTTAAAGCCTAGAAAATCCCCACTATTTTATTCTCCCCAGGACAAAGCCCTCTCTTGATACATTCACCAAGAGCGGTCAGCCCATTGTTTAGCCACAGAAGCCGCTTGCAGTAAATTGGGGGCTATTTTGATAAATCATATGTTAAAGAGATGATTAAACTGATTGAGATTTGGAGCAAAAGAAGAAAACAGTCAAAGGATGGCCTGCCCTCCAAAATTTCCCTCCTTGCGTATCTTAAGCAGCCATGGAGGCTTCTCTCTAGTGTGCTTCTGGGAAGAGCCAGTTCCTTGGTTCATTTATTACATCCTTACAGTCACTTTCAAAGAATTTCTACTTGGCGAGCTCCTTTTGAAAATTTCAGAAGCCCTTGATGTTTTTCAAGTGGTGAAAGATTCCTTTGGCAAATAGCACTTCTCCTGGGATAAGAATCGTGATGCTCCAGAAACAGGTGAAGCCCAGGGGTACCAGGTAACCTACTTGTCCTGCTCTTTGGAGAAGAGAAGTCCTTTGTGATGGTTCCTTTATGCTTGTGACATGCACAGCCATCAAAGGCTTTGCCAGCAATTCCACAAAAAGTTGTGGCCATGTCAAAAACTTTATTAGAAACAATATCTTAACTTGTTGCCCTTTCAGAAGGTTTTAAGACATGGGAGCAGTACACGAGGGACAAATCTTGAAATGCTTGACAGAAATTTGGGCAAAAAACCCAGAACTATCAGGGAGAAAGCCTACTCTCATTTTACTATAATTCTTTCTAGTTTTTTTCTTTGAGTATTTTTTATATGTTTGTGATCATATTCTTTACAATTTTTTCTATTTCTATTTCTCTATACTTCTGCTTTTTCCATTTAACATAAGGAGAAAAATCTCCATGTTATCAATCCTTTGTGAATATTATTTTTATGGCTGTATAATATTCTTCTTGAGGACATATGATAATTTACTAAACTATTCTTATTGTTAAATACTTAAGATGTTTTCAATTTTTTAGCTAATTTAAGTTATGCTACTACAATGAACATCTCTTTGCATCAAGCTTTTCCGGCACTTCATGCATGAAGCTTTTCCAGACCTGAAATCCATGAGTTGCTGGTTTAAAAGTTGGTGTACAATGCCAAATTTCTTTCCAGAAAGTTGGTCCCAGTTAGTCTCACTGTCAGTGTATCCATTTCACCCAATACTCTCATAAAATTTTTCCTAATTTTGTAGACACGTCAATGTATCTTGAGGTCTGCGTTTCTTTCACTACTAGAGAGAACATTTTTTTGCCATCTCTGTCTCTCTAATTTCAAAAATGTTTCCCAACTTTGAAGTTATTCTTTCTTTTTTCCCTCAGTCTCCTCACAGCTTATCTGGGTGGCAGGTGGAATCGTGCTACACCAATTGGTTAAAGAATTCGTTGGAAAATGAGCAGTCACTGACAGGCGACTGCAAGCTGACTCCAAGCGCAACAGTTGGGCAGGGAGAGGAAGATAAACAGATGAATTCTGAACAGCTTTCATTTAGAAAATACCTCACTCAGCCTAGTTAGCTGACTTTACATTCTATTTCCTTCTCCTTCCTTGCCCCATTCTTCCCAACAACCACAACTAGAGAAACTGTAAGAAGAGAAATTGCTTCCATTATGCCTCAAGGCAGGAGCTCCCTGAATATGCAGAGTTTCTATGTGAGGTTGTCTCAGTTCCTCTTTCAGTCCCTCATCTCCATTTTAGTATCCTCATGTTCAGTCCCCTCTCCTGTGACCAGTTCCCTCAAGACCTTGCTCTCAGCTTGCCCTCAGGGCTGGAAATGATCTGGAGTACTTTCACTCATATGTCAATTAGTAGGAGTTAGGTTATTTCTTAAGGTATAACCTGCAAACCAGAATATCCATTTACTAATTTATAAGAGTAAGTGTCCTTTTCCAGGAACAAGAATATGATGTTGTGTCTCAGAGCACCTCCTTTCCAGGTACCCAAGAGGCCAAATCAATCATCAGAGGATGATTGTTGAGCCAGGCTCTACAATGAGAGGTGGCTTATCACAACATCTATGTCACCAGGACCCTGGTGAAATAACCCTGCCCCATAGAGGACTACACACCTATAAAGGGTTGGCAAAGAGATGGTGTGCTTGCTGCCCCACTCCTCTTTCCCTGCTGCTTTGTGATGCTGCCTCTGTCATACACCTTAGTGACATAAGTGCTTGGGTCTGTTCTGATGCCTTTGTCTGGCTTATGCCAGTGCCTCACTATTTTAACTATTATAACTGTATAATATTTTTAATATCTTACTTTCTCATATAATTTTAGAATTAATTATCTTGTTTGATGAAAATCCTTTTGGGATTTTTATTGGAATTGCATTAAATTTATAAATTAATTTAGAGAGTACCAACATTATTATGACATTGAGCCTTCTCATCCATGAAGTTGTTGCATCTCTCCATTGATTCTGTTTCTCTGTCCTTCAGTAACATTTTATAATTTTATGCACAGAAGGAAGGGTATCTTTTTGCTGTTTACATATATTGGTTATTGGTATCGCTCATGTGTAGGAACACCATTTGTTTATTTATGCCACTCTTATAATCAATGATCCTTCTAAACTTTCTTATTAGTTCTACTGGCTTACATGTGGAATCTGTGTGATTTCTTATGCTGACAGTTACATTTTATGCAAATAATATCAGTTTGTTCTCTTTCTAATCCTTCTGTCTCATTTTTTCATTTTCTTTTCTTATTACATTGGCTGGGACCTCTCATCCAATGTTTAAAAGAAGCAGTAAGAAGGAGCATTCATTTTTTTATTCCTGACTCTATGGGAATGCATCTAATGTTTCAAAATTGTCAGATTTTGCTGTAGATTTTTGATAGATATCTTTTGTCGGGTTAAGGATATTTCCTTTTATTCCTAGTCTGCTTGGAAAAGTTTTTCTTGGTTAGTCTTGCTACAGGTTTGTCTATTTTATTAATCTCTTCAAAGCACCAACATTTGATTTTGTTGATCATTTCTAATTTTTTGTTTTCTATTTCATTAATTTATGCTCATATTTTCATTATGGTCTTCTTTCCAATTTCATTGGGTTTATTCTTCTTTGATTTTTTTTCTTTTAGCTTCTTAGCAATTTAGCTCATTTATTTTCAATATTATTTTATTTTTAGTGAATGCATTTAAGGCTATAAATCTCCCTGTAAGTACTTCTTTAGCTGCATTTCACACATTTTGACATGTAGTGCTTTCAATGTCTGTTGTATTCTAATAGGAAACTTCTGAATATAAAATGTGCTAAATTGTTGATTCCTTAACATCTTACAGTAGTGACACATATTTTTGTATCATTATGAACTCACGGGTTTAAATTTATGGATATGTTTCAATCTATTGCAATTATTTTATTTTTCAAATTTGCCCGTCTTTGGCTAGTTGGGCGCATACGTTTATTTCTGAGTACTTTTGAAAGAAGAATTTCCTCACTTTCTTAAATGACAAGATGATCCAGATTCATCTTGTACATTTCTTTCCCCAAACCTGTTTCAGCAGTTTTTCCAAGGACCCTGGTTCCTTTTGGTGGAAAATGGCATCCAGGGACCATAACAGGAGGAAGACTTTTCACTGTATTTCTTCGGGGCACTTCATGATACCATGTCTGATTCTTCAACCATGTGAATGCCTACTCAATAACTTAAATAGATTTTGAAACTTGTTAGTTGAATCCTTTGTAATTAGAATTGTTTTAAATGTATAGTAGCGCCTTACATAAAAGATCAAGATGGTGAATCCTATCAGAAAGTGGAGGGGGCTGGCCCCGTGGCCGAGTGGTTAAGTTCGCGCGCTCCGCTGCAGGCGGCCCAGTGTTTCGTTGGTTCGAATCCTGGGCGCGGACATGGCACTGCTCGTCAGACCACGCTGAGGCAGCGTCCCACATGCCACAACTAGAAGAACCCACAACGAAGAATACACAACTATGTACCGGGGGGCTTTGGGGAGAAAACGGAAAAAATAAAATCTTTAAAAAAAAAAAAAAAGAAAGTGGAGGCATTTTTGTAAATATACTAATCTTTCCCAATTGTATTAGGTTCCCATTTCTGTTGTAACAAATAACCACAAATTTAGTGGCTTAAAACAACACAATTTATTACCTTACAGTTCTGGAGGCCAGAAGTGTCAAATCAGTCCCACTAGTCTAAAGTGAAGGTGTCAGGCAGGGCTGGTTCCTTCTCAAGGTTCCAGGGGAATATCAGTTCTTTGTCTCCTTGGCTTATGGCTACATCACTCCAACCTCTGCTCATCACATGGCCTTCTGTGACTGACTCCTCCTGCGTCCCTCTTATAAGGACCTTCATGGTTACGTTTAGGGCCCACCCAGGTAATCCAGGGTCTTCTCCCCGCCTCAGGATCTTTAATCACATCTTTGAAGTCCCTTTTGCTATAGAAAGTGGTATTTACAGGTTCCAGGGACTAGGACGTAGGAATCTTTGGGGGCCGTTATTCAGCTACCACGCCAACTTATGTTGTGTTATAGATCTTAATTTTGTTTTGGAGTGCGCCTGAAAAGGAGAAGTGACTGGGGTGGGGACTGTGAGATTGTCAGAGCTTCCTGTTTAGGGAGAACTGGATGGCACAGCTGCTGGGGGGTGGAGAGGAAGAAAGCACAGAGCTTGCACTACGCTCGGCCTCTGCATCGGGCGCCGTAAGGCTTTGGTGGCCCTACCACCTAAACACCAAACAGATAAGTATTTTAAAGAAAATACTACAATTAAAAATAATAATAATAAGTCATGCAGATGATGGTTATTATAGTGCAGAGAGTGAACTAACTTGTCCATTTTTGTCCCAGCTTTTCAGGGCAGGAGAGTCCCTTGAGTCAATAAATCTCAACTGGTATTAAGACATTAATCTTCTAAATTCAGTTATTCATAGAACATCTTGACAATTTTTGCCATATCTGTAGATTGCCTATGCTATTACTTGCTTTCTGATTTCCTTTAAATAAACTTACATGCATTTATTTTAAAAGGAAACTTTATGTCATGGTCATAAACGAAAACCATTACCACTTCCATAAAAAAAAAAAAAACTAATGGTAAAAATAAATGCTTTACAATGGAAAATTTTAAAAGTCCGTGAACCCCCCCAAAACGGTCTCGCCTCCATGGATGGATGGTCCATAGGCCACCGCTGGGAAGATGCTACTCTGCAGGATGGTCCAGGCAGGCCACAATTTACAATGTACTCTGTCTAGGTTGCCCTAGCTCTGCTGATAGTTTGACACCATGGCCAGAGAATGAGGAAGGAATCTGAGTCCTTTCTCAGAGTCCACGTGGAGAATTAGATCAAATGAATCTTAGTGTGCTGTGTTTCATTTCTCAGAACTAAGAAGAGCTGGTCTGCATTTGACACTGGGTTTATTCCAAACTATGATGGTAGTTTACCTTCATGAAGGGAGAAGTCCTTTGTCACTGTTAGGGCTAATGTTAATCAACCTGTTACAAATGCAGAGAATCATCTGGTCAACACGTATTCGGTGCATGTCTCCTACATGCCAGGCACGGTGCTGGGTGCTGGGGCTGCTGCAGGCACATGGCACTTACAGCCTAGTGGATTAGACAGACATGAGAAGCAGTTCATTAAGCATTTACATTATGATCCTTGCAGCAAAGAAGCATCACATGCCAGAGGATATGCCAGTTGAAATGTATGCTTTGTATTTTGATCACTTAAGAGCACTTTTCTCCAGTAATTTGATGGTATTTGTTGAACTTGAAAAAAATGACAAGTGGTCCTTATGCTTATTATTTCCCCCCAAGGCTAGTTTTCAAAAAACAGGGCCTTCCAAAGAAGACCAATCTCCAAAGAAACCATTAAACTGAGGACTGGGTGTTAAACAGCAGGCGAAGGTGCTGGCAGGGGTGCTGCTTTGAAAGTTGTGGCATGCCAGCGGGGCCCTGCCCCCTGCCCTAGGAAGAGAGAGTCGGGGGGTGGGGCTCATGGGCACCTGCCTTAGCACTGAGTGTGCCCTGCTTTTTCAGGTGTGCTTTCCAGGGCCTTCCTGCCACAGAAAACCAACTGATACCTTCTAGGACCGACGGCAGCAAATGGTGCGGAGTGGGAGTTGATGGTTAAGAAGGGAGGGGACTCAGAGTAAGGCCTCAGCCTTAGTTCCCAAATTCTCTGCCATGTCACGTGGTTGGTCGCGGAAGGACTCTGGAGCATGCCTTGCCCTTTTGTGAGAATTAAAGGAGAAGAATGTTGGAGGTGGTGCAGAGAGCAGTTTCACAATATAAACACACATGCGACCTATCTTTCTGTTTTAAAAATAGAACGAAGCAATTGAATTATGTCGTAAAACCAGTTAAGTGGCTGATATTTATGAAACCCTTCTGGATTTTTTTTAAAAGTATTTGTTATTTGACTGAGTTTAACTGGACTGAGCTCCCTGCCCACCACCAGAAAAATCAATGACGTATATAAATGTAAATGCAGCATAAAACCTTCCCCCAAAACCTCTCTTCTAGGATGCAGATGGGGGAGAAAGAAGGGTAATGGTTTGAATATATTTAAATGTATTTGAATATATTTAATTAAATATAATTAAATGGTTTAAATATATTTAAAAATATATTTATGATAAATATTTTTAAATAAAACATTTAAGTTTACTAAACATATTTAAATATAATTTATATGTTTATATATTTAAAAATGAAAGGTTGCCTTTTGTAACTGGGCCTCGAAATCCTTATGTGTCAGGGGACTGCAAGCCCAGACGTGGCATCCTACACCACCACCTGCCTCATCCTGCTTGTCCCCGGAGCTGGAGAATGGGGCTCTTGAGAGGGAGAAAGCAAGCCAAAGGATTTCTTACAAACTCTCTTCGAGTAAGAATTTTGTTTCTGTGAACTCCTCTCTTCCACATTTCCACCACGCTGAGTTTGCAGCCCTGCCCACGAGAAAGAGGTTCTCATCAGAGAGCACAGGGAGCTGCTGGGTTCCAGAGACACAAGGTGCCCAGGATGCATGTTGGCAGAGGCAGAAAAATAACCAGGTCGCCCCAGCTCAGCAGGAGCATCGCCACAAGACAGTTTAAAGGGCTCCTGTTCCTCCTGGACAGGTGAGGGTCCAGGCCAGAGCCGAGAGTTCATTTCTCTCTCTCCATCTGCCAATCAGTAGACCGGGGCCTCACTGATAATTGCACTCTCAAGGTAATGGCTTGTTTAAGTAATTGATGATGTTTGTCCTCACTGGGGAATCTTAGTACATCAAAAGATGTTGAGAAAACCAAAATTCACCTAGAGTCTGAATTAATCACTTTGTCAAGCACAACAAAGGCTGTCTTGCTTTGCTAATAATCCCAAATGAGGCAGCAACCCTTAGTTAAATAAGGAAACTATGGTGTCTTTAATTAATCTTTCAAAGAACTCAGATTCGCTTTATTTTTATGAAAATATGGGGAAATGCATGCAGAGCTGGTATTTTCCAAACTTCTCAAGTGTAGGAAGGGTGAGACCTGGCTTCACTGAAGTTCATAGAAAAGGATCTGAGGGCTCTAGTTGACCACAAGGTGAGCATGCGTGTCTGTACCTGGGTCAGAGGAAGTTAGAGTCAGTCTGTGCCTCCAAATGCTGCCCTGTGGCCCCAGCACCTCCCCTGCCCCCAGGCTCAGGGTGCCGCTGAACATGGGCCCCATCCCCGGGACAGCTGCCTCAGCCTTTCTGGGCTGCACCTCAGAACCCAGCCACCCTCCAGCCTGCTCACTGGCTGAGTTTCTGATTCCAAATCGTCTCTCAACCCTCTCTTCACCAGGCAACTCCAGCTTCCCCTTTCCTCCCCCTCACCCCCTCCCAGAGCTCCAGGCCAGTCTGAGTCCTTTGCTGACACTAGTCACACTGCAGGGACTCAAGAACATGCGGGTCAGAGCCCTGGCATCCTGCGTGCCCAGAACGGGAGGCTGGATGTGTGGCTGTGTTGGTGTGATCCCAGCAGCACAGCCATCTTTCAAAGAACTTTGCCAGCCCTAAGGCCACTTGGAAGCCAATGAGCAGGATGACGGGATGGAGTCTGGAAGCCACTCAGTTCATTTCAGCGATACTTACAGAGCGTCGTTACCCTACAAAGGGCGAGACACACCCCCGAAGAGTGTATCCTACAGGAAACAGATGGGGAACGGAGATTTCCCTTGCACTTGAGAAGCCCAGATAACTGCCTTCCGTGTACTTCTTATCCGACCTAGTTACTCCCCATGGCTTCTAAACTGGGCCACGTCTGACTCTTTCCATCAATCCTCATCTGCAATCGACCACCAAGTACTGTCAATCCTGCCATGAAAACGTCTCTCCAGTGAGTTCTCCTTACTTCTGACTGGCACTGCCGATTTCAGGCCCTCAATGTCTCTCCCTTGGGCGTGGGCTCTTCAACATGTCCTAAACTGGCCTCCCAGCTTCCAGTTCCTCCCCTCATTCAGCGATCTGCTGTCTACGATAGTGCCAGAATAATCTGGCTAATGAGCAAATCTGACCATGTTGTGACCCGATTCAGAATTCATCATTGGCTACCTGTCACTTTTAGACCAAACACTAAACTCCTTTATTTGGCGCATAGGGCCCTTTGATGGTCAACTCTGGCCTGCCTCCCCAGCCTCACTGCAGGTGGTCTCTGTCCCCCACCTTAAGACTCTGGCAATCTTTCTTGACTTGGACATTTCTAGTTATGCCAGCTTGTTTCACTCTTGCAGCCTTTTATTCATGCTGTTCTCCAGGGCCAGGACTAAGATGAGGCACGTGAGGCACCCAGGGCACAAAACTGAAGGAGGCGCTCACTGTCAGGGATGTGCCTCCTTTAACCTTGCACTCCAGGTACCTGCTCACCTCACCCTGGGCCCAGCACACTCTTTTCTCTGCCTTGTGTGTCCACCCTCTTTCTCCACCTGGCAAGTCTTGGAGGCAACTCCTCCAAGAAGCCACCCAGACTATCCTGGGCACACGGAGACATTTTCCTTGGCCACTGGCTCCCTAATGGCAGAGGGATTACAAACAAAGAGTAGGAGAGCTCAGTGTATTGTTTGTAGGAATATAATCCTGTCTAAGTTCATTATTTACTGTACCTGGTTCTGTTTCCATCATGTGGTCTTAGTCATCTGTAGTTAATCCTTTTGTTTTTATGAAGTCCTTAAAAAACCCTTTAGGCCTTGTTGTGAAAGAGAGACATCTGCCTAGAGTGAACCCCAACAGACAATTAAGTTAGGGCCCAGAGAGGGCAGAGGGGGTTACTCCTGCCTCTGTGTCCTCCATAATAATAATGAGCAGTTACAGAAGATTTCCCAAGGGGCAGAAGCTATTCTAAGTGTTTCCCACGTATTAACTCATTTATTCCTCTCCCTACTCTGGGTGGAAGGTGCTATTATGATCATCTTCATTTTGCAGATGGGAAAACTAAGGCTCAGGAGATTAAGTAACTCATCCAAGGTCACACAGCTGGTAAGTAGCAGAGCTAACATTCGAACCCTTGCTCTTTGGCTCTAGAGTCTGTGCTCTTAGCTAGCAGCTTCTACGGTCTCTCATTTTACATTTCCAGAGATGCACATGGCCTAGAACCCAACTGTCTACAAGACAAGGGGCGCAGAAAGCCGTGCTTTGCTCACTTCTGTGGGTTAAGGGCTCTGAGGTCTCCGTGAAAAGGGAGATGCCATTCACAGGACTCTATTATCCCCTGGGACAAAATCAACTGATCAGATTAGCCACTGAGTCTGCAGGGCCCCAGACTTGAAACAAGGACAGGTAAATTTGAAGTGAAGACCCTGCCTGTGCAGAGTAGAAGGACTGTTTCTTTGGCCGGTAGAGTTTCATCATCTCTGAGTAGCACGGGGGCATTGGGTACTTGTAGTAGTTGCAGAGAATGATTCTAAGTTCTCTTGCATCTAGCCTCGTAGGTGCTCAAAAAATATTTGCCAGTTGGATGTGAGGTTATGTCTTCATAAACCCAGCCAATATTTCCATCTTTCTATTGCACCATGACTGACCCAAAAGCCTGGAACAGGCCTGGGAGACCCAATTCTGTCTCCCAGCTTGGCAGACGACTTAAAGAGCTTGGACAATCAAAATGACAAAAGAATATTGTGAGTGTTTCAAAAATATTTATAATCCCACTGCATCTTGTTTGTTACTGTAATTCCCAAATCTTTGTGTTGACCTAGTTCTTGGCAAGTTCACTCATTGGCCTTTGATTACCTCTTTACTATAGTGAGCAACTAGGGGTCCAACTGGAAATTGTATAAAACAAGGTCAGAAGGCATTAGCTCCAGTCTAAGATCACGAAAAGTCTCAGTGCCCTGTGCTCATCAGCGTGGTTGCTTCTGGGTCTCGCCCCTCTGGGTGACCAGAACCTGAACCAGACACACAGACCCACAGAACCTGCCTGACCTTTCCCATGGCCGACCCATCTGGGTTTTGCGTCTTGCCTGCCTCCTACACTTTATAATCCCTTGTATAAATATTATCCCTTTTCCTAGTCCTGGCTCATCCTAGCCATTCCTATCTCGTCACCTGTATTAGTTATCTACTGCTGTGTAACAAATTATTCCAAAACCTAAGTGGCTTAAAACAACAAACATTTATTATCTCACACCATTTCCAAGGGTCAGGAATCTGGGAGTGGATTAGCTAGGTGGTTTTGGCTCAGGGTCTAGCATGAGGTTCCAGTCAAGCTGTCAGCTGGGGCTTCAGTGATCTAAGGCCTGCCTGAGCCTGGAGGGTCTGCTTCCATGCCCACTTTAGTAGCCCTTGACTGTCTTCACAATGTGGCCTCTCCCTAGCACTGCTCAGAAGAGCAACTGGCCTCTCCCCAAACAAGCAATCTGAGTAAGAGAGAGAGAGAAAGAGAGAGAGAGAGAGAGAGAGAAAGCACAAGCCCAAGATGGAAGCCTCAGTCTTTTATAACACAACCTTGGAAGTGACATACAGCGTTCTACTGGTACAGTGGGAGAAGGGACTATACAAGGGTGTGAATTTCAGGGGACAGGGATCACTAGGGACCATCTTGGAGGTGGCCACCACATCACGTATGCCCCAGTGTGGACAAATTTAATTTAAGTGTATGCTCTTCCAAAGTTTCACCTTGGGTTTTTCAAGTTGGTAACTAAGCCTTGTAAGGTCTATAAGCTGTTACCTTCTATGATGTGGTACTGAAACAAGATGTAGTTGTTCCATTCATCATTCCATAAAGATGTATTTGGTGCCTACTCTGTGCCAGGCACTATGCCAGACGCCACCATACTTCAGTGAGAGAATGGATAGGGTCTACTTGACTTTCACTGGAAAACTAAAATCAAGGAAACTTCAGACTAGGGTGAATAAAAGTGGATTTGAAGCCTTCAGAAAATCATATGGTTAACAATAGCTAACCTTTTCCAAGCATTTGCCATGGGTCAGGATTGTACCAAAGACTTTATAAACAGTGTGGCCTTTAATCTCCACCGGCATCCTTGTTATGTCCATTAAATGATGGGGACACTGAGACTTATAGACAGGCCCCAGGGACTAGACCACTGGTCAGTGGCCAGGCCACAGCTCAGACCTGGTCTGTCTGAGGGAAGGGCCTGAGCCTCTAGCCAGGCCTCTGACAGATCTGTCCTGTCTCAGCAAGGCCCGTGAGAGAAAGGAGACTGCACTCCTCTCCTAGTGCCGCCATAACGAAGTACCACGAGCTGGGGCCTTACAGCAATAGAAATTTATTCTCTCACAGTTCTGCAGGCCAGAAGTCTAGAGTCAAGGTGTTGGCAAAGCTGTGCTCTCTCTGAGCTCTAGGGTAGGATCCCTCCTTGCTCTTCCAGCTTCTCATGGATGCTGGCCATCCTTGGACTTCCTGGCTTGCAGCCCCATCAGTCCAGCCTCTGCCTGCATCATCACGTGGCATTCTTCCTGTGTGTCTATGTCTTCATGTCGTCCTCACTCTGGGTGCCTCTGTGTCCAAGTTTCCTTCTTCTTATAAGGACATCAGTCATGAATTAGGGCCCACTATAATCCAGTATAAACTCATCTTAACTTGGTTACGTCTGCAAAGACCCTGTTTCTGAGTAAGACCACATTCTGAGGTGCCTAGTGGACGTGAATTTTGGGGAGACACAACTCAACCTGCTACAAAGACCATCAGAGCTGTCAGCAGCCCTGGAAAAGACCTCAAGAAAATAATCCATGTGAGTATATTAATGGGAGGTATCTTCCTGACCACCCTGGGGACAGAGAAGGCAAGATGGAAAGAAACTGGCCCTAATGAAAGAAAACACTAATTCAAAAACATTTTTTTTCCTGGCTCACTCTGAATGTTGTGCTTTTTTAATTTTGTCGAATGGGTTTTTGGGTTTTGGTGGGGGTTTTTTTTTACTATTTATTATTACTATACTTACTAATCTATATTTTACTTGTTTTAGTCAGCACTCCCTTTTCATAGGAAAAAAGGAAGTGACATTTTGTGGTTGATTTTGGATCGCAAGAGCACCTCCCTGTTCAGACTCGCCAGTGACTTCCTGGAGGGGCCTGTGTACTAGTATATGGAAGTGAGATCAAAACCTCTTTTATCTTGGAAAGAGCAAGTTAAATTCATCGTGTGTAACAGGCCTGGTGTTACTGGGACACACCCTTTCTTCTTTCAGCCACTAGCCAGCACCAAGGGGTAGGTTCTGGAAAGGCAAGAGATCCTAAAACTTATTTCTTCTTTAATAACCCAGTAGGGCTCTAGCACCCATGAGAATATTTAAAACAATTCTGGAACTATTTATGTTTTCAGCCATGGCCATTTGTTGGCATAACAGCATCCATAAATTTACTGTCCAGTGTAGAACAATGAAATTTGTCCTAAACCATACAGCTCACAATTTACAAGGGTGTCCCCTGGTTGTTGTATTTCAGGGAACGGTGACCACACTGTGCTTTCTGCATTCAGGCTTCTTCTGGTCTTCTGGACTTCAGAAATGCCTCGCCTTAGTCCTGCTTTTCCAGACTGGAGTTGGATCCTTTTTGTGGCAGCTGCTTCCTTCCCCGCCTCATCCCCCGAATCAATATTTACTCTTCTCAGAGTATGTTCTAGCTCCATCATCGCTCAGCCCTTGACCTCCATTGCTTATTCAGCTAGAAATTCCTGGGTATGTCCCCAGACTCAGGCCAGGTCCAAGCTGAGCCCCTATACTGAGCTCGTGATTCTGCTTTAGCAATCCTGGTGCTAGTCCACCATTCCATAGCCAAGACCCACCACGACCCGCCATGTCAGTGTCTTAGCGGACAAATTCTGCATCAGCATCTGTTATTTTTTTCAGAGATCATTGTTTTCATTTACAATAAAAATCCAAATATCTATTAGCTTTAAATTTTTGTTTGTTTTTCTTTGTTTTTGTTTCTTGTTTTATTTTGTCTTGTCGCTCATGGCCACTTTCTGCTTTGCATTCCTGTGATATTTCAGGAGTAGAGCTTTCCCAAAGTATCCTCTTCAGCCTGGGAGCCATGACAAACACATGTGGAGCAGATCTGAACCTACCCGTAGCCTGCAAGAGAGCTACCCCAGCCGACCCACGGACTATGAGAGAAATCAATGTTGTTGTCTGCCAGTGAGTTTGGTGTTGTTTGTTACACAGCATTGTTGCAGCAGTAGTTAACTAATACAGGTCAATTCACTGAACTTCTCTGGACCTTCACTTCCTTCTGTAAAATGAAGCTGTTGGATTGTAATCAAGGTGCTCAACCTTTTTCCTACCCCTCCACAACTAAGGGCTCTAGCATATACCCAACAGTAACAGAGACAAAATATACCAGAGTCAAATATTGCAAAGCACTAAAGCACTATTGAGAAGGGCTGGGATGTTCGTTCCATTTAGGAATTAGGGACTTCTTAGGGCCTTGGAGAGCATTATTTCAGTGGACAATGGAGCAGAGGCCCCATTGCAGGGCTGAAAGGTAAATGGGAGGTGAGAAAGTGAACAAGTATGGGGTCCTCTCTCAGGAAACTTGGCTGGCAAGAGAAGGATGAGTGGAGTGGTAGCTGGGGTGGAGCATACAGTCAAAGAAGAGGTGGTTGGTTAGTTGGTTGGTTGGTTGACTGACTTACAGTGTTTTAAGATGGAGACAATTGAATCTGCAAAGAAGCATTTACAATGTCATGGTTAAGGGATAACGAAGGTAAGGGCTTGGACAAGAGTGCGGGAAACAAGAGGTCTAGTCTACAAGAGAGAGTTGAGTGAGGCTCACCAGGATGCATTTACTGACGTGATTGATATGCATCATTTACGTGTCAGATTCTCAAACCAAAGGGCAAGGCAAGTACCAACGAAACAAAGACCAAATGAAACATAGAATTGTGCTGTTACTGTTCAAATTAGGGGATAAATGTAAATTTTGTCACAGGAAAATCTGAAAGATGTCTGGAAAGTAAATTGAGTTTAAAGCTTGGTTATTGAGCACTTTTCAAGAATTAGATTTTCTTTTGTTTTTAAACACCTACAACTAAGACATAAACAATTGTCGTCAACACACTAATAATAATGTATGTTGATGTAAGATTTACCATTCACAAGTGCTCATACTCCCTTTGAAGGAGACTGGAAAAGCATGACTGTCTGCACTTCACCATTGGAAACTGAAGCTCAGAGAGGCAGCTGACATCTCAGACCTTCTTCCTGAGAAAAATCCACTCTTCTCAACTGCCTTTCTTCCCAATCTCTCCTAAACCTGCTGCATTCTGGCTTCTGTCCCCACCACACCATCAGTGACCATCTCCATCATCACCTAAGACTTCTTAGCTGCTAAATCCAATAGATATTTTTTAAACCTCATCTTATTTGTTCAAAGCCAAAAGTACTTACTTTTGGTATAAGCCCAAGGTCATTCAAAATGAGGCTACTTGTTCAAGTAAGGCTCTCTTCCCTTTTTACTTCAATGCATTTCTGAAGATCATATAAGAATTCCAAATGGTGTTAAAAAATAGATAAATAAAATAGAAACAAAACCGTGATCTACCTACCTAGCATCTGTGCAATTATGCTGAGTGCAGCCTGCAGTTACGGAGTAATAATAGCTAACGCTCATTGAACACTGACTGCGCCCAGCACTGCTCCAAGTCCGCTCCAGGTTTTAAGTCATTTAATCCTCCCGCCGCGCTATGAGGCAAGTACTATTATTATCCCTGGTTTACAAATGGGGCAACTGAGACACAGAGACCTTACAAACATGCATAAGGTCACAAAGCTAGCCAGGATCTGAACCCAGGCAATTCTGTTCCAAAGCCCAAACTCTGGACCATCTTACAAATTTGGCATAGGCAGCCAAGATTGACGTGTTTTTAGCGTCTTTTTAAAGGCAGTGTTGACCAATTAACACGCAGCCAAAGGGCTCGAGTGTGGTTCTTTTCCTAACAGGGTTCAACAGTCACCTTTGCACCGTGATTTTGTTTAGCAATCCTTCCTTCCTAAGTTGTGCAGAGATGAACTTTAACCCACAGCCCTGTCTAGCCTGAATTATAAAGACAAAATCTTTTATTAAGATCCATAGTTCAATTCAATGAAATTCGGTTATATAACAAGTGGGGGTGGTAGCTGGTTGCGGTGTATGGAGCCAGAAATGAATGGAAATTCTGTGATGATATTCATAGTAGCAAAGAACAACCAACACGTATTTGTGTCTACATATGCCAAGCATATTCCACACAAAATCCTACATACTATCTCTTTTCATTCAATTTTGTTTGACAAATACGCGCGTGCATATTACCCAATAGAAATGTATTAAGTGCCTCAGGCACAATGCTGGGCACTTAAGGCAAAAGCCAAGTAGACCCAACCCTGCTTACCTTCTAATGTGGGAGCCACGTAAGTGGTCAGAGAGAGAGAAGGTACCAGGTGCCGTGGGGCCAAGAGCACAGGGGATGCAGAAGCTGTTACCTGAATGAAGGGGTAAAGGGCATCCCAGTAAAGGGAAGGAAATTGGCGGTAAACAGCATGGTGTATGGAATGAACTGTGAGCACCAGAGAGCAAAGTGCCAGGTGAGAAGTGATGGAAGTTGACCATGCAGAGGTGGATGGGACCAGCCCAGAGGGCCTCACATGCCAGGCCAGGGAGACTTAATTCCCTAGGAGGGGAGGGCCATGGAAGCGTTTTGTGCAATGGAGCGGCAAGCTTCTGGTGTGTTATTCTGACTGCAGAGTTGGAGGACAAATTTGAGGGACACAAGACAGCAGGCGGGGAAACCAGTTGGGAGGCTATTTCCAGCCTAGGGATGCTATTGAAATCCTGAACTACAGCCGTAGAAGAGCAGATAGAGAGGAAGGGGTATTCAGGGAACACTTAGGAAACAAGATAGGCAAGACTGTGGGTTGGTTGACTGTCAGGGGTGAGGAAGAGCTGGCATGGGTGGGAAAGTGCCATATGCTGAGAGGCAGGGACTGCCATCCCTCTCTTATCTAAGGAAACCAGCAAGGATGGAGTGACTTGCCCAAGATGCAAAAGTCTATCTGCTCTAAACTGTAGAGGCCTAGCTGATTTCCACAATGCCACATGTCTCCTGAGAACTTCCCAATCACCTCCCTCTACCATCTCTTATATCGTGAGATGATGCTACCAATTTTGGTCACTCGCTGTGTACAGATAGAGTTCAAACCCTTCAGTGTATAACTGGCTGTGCTTTACAATGCTTACAGCCTGCGGGCCCCGGATGCCTATTGATTTGCAAAGGTAGGGAGGGGGTACATGAGATATTTTCAACATTTCAAAAAGCCTGATGTAAATTGCACATTTATTGACAATAAGATTGTGCAGGTTAACTGAAATGTCAAGTTTCTTTGCTTTGGAGTGGAATTATAACTTGGTACACTAGTGCTGGTTATCTCATTGATCTGCTCTCCTCATTGGCAGAGCTTCCATCAGCTTGTCTCTGAATAATTAAAATGGGAAAATAAATCAATCATTACTTAAATATGCATTGTTGTTTGGACAATAGAACATGGGACCTGTGGGGAAATAATATAAACAGCGGATGTTGTTGGAGAGTTTAGATAGCATTGCATTAAACTGTGGGGATTAGGGATCAATGGAAGAGTGAAGGAGGAAGGGTTGTCCTTTGATGCCTCTCTGCCGGGGGTGGATGCCTCCTAGCTCCCCAATACTATTGTCAGTATACCCAGCTCAGACCCCCCGTGCTCTGTGCTCCCCACTTATTACGTCTTCTAAATGACTGGTCCTGCATTCTATCCCATCCCCTCCTTCTGCATCGGAGCCTTGCTCTTCAGTTTCTAATGTGACTGTTGCTCCACCTCTCTGAATTTGTGGGGATGCTGTCTACTGCACAGCAGCAAGGCTGAACCAGCGCTCAGCCTAGAAGACTTTCAGCATCCAATGAGAGTGTGAACTAAGAAGTCATTGATTCACGCTTTCAACGAGCCGTGTGCAAGGCATTCTGCCAGGTGTGGAGAACACCATGCCACTAGTGTGCAAGAGGGAGGGAGATTGATCCTACCCTCCCCTGTGCTTGCACCCACACACGTAACGGTAACCATTTGAAAGCAGTGCTGCTATCTCAGTCACCTGAGGGATGACTATGATCATTAACATTTAGAGAGTAGCCACTATGCACGAGGTACTCATTGGCTTAAGATTCAGCCCCTGCCCCCAGGTACCTATAGTCAGGCTACAAAGATCAGACACGTGCACAGACAATAAAATAATACAGTCAGAGCCAAGATGGCGATGGAGGCAGAAAACACTACTGGAGTTCCAAGGAGGCAGGGCTCGTTGAGGACTGGTCTGGTTAAGGATACCTTCAAGAAGAGTGACATTTGGACAAGATTTTGAAGGATGGGTAGGATTTAGTTAAACAGAGAGGGGAGGGTATGCAGGCAGCAGGGACTGTGATGAGCAAAGTGTGGACAAGAAGGGGCATATTGTGTGCAGGCAGGAGGGAAGCGCGCAGGAGGACTGGGGGCACCTTTCAGCTCCAAATGTGGCGGCAGCTGCTGGTTTGGGCGCACGGCACTGGTTCTCCCCAGGGCATGGATGTGTAGTGCTTGAGAAACAGGGTTTTCCTTGAAGCTCCTATTTGTAGAGGTTGGTCTTGCTTTCGGGCCATCTCTGACACCATTTTTCCAGATACTTTTGAGCAAAAAAATGGCCATCCTCTTCCTGGGACTGTCTTCAGGAATTGCTGTCTGCTGAGGCAAAACCTAAGAAGCATACCTTTGCAAGGACAATGGGAGGTTTAGGATGGCCCTGCAGTGTGGCCCTGCGCCAGACTCTTCAAGGAGGCTGAGAACAGCTCAGAGAGCAGGGCTCCCAGGGTCTCCCCACGCAGCCCCCAGGAAGTCGTGCAATATCACTTATTTCTGGTAAATCAGGAACAAAGTGGCTCATAGTAATTGAAGCACCAATCCACAGCAGCATGAGCACCTGCTCCTGTCTCTTCTCTCCCCAAAGTCTTGTCCCCATGTCCAGAGGTACGTTATTTTTGCAAGCAAAAACAAGTCTCTGTAACACTGCTGAGGTTCCCAGAGATGGGACACTTATCCTCAAGGGCAAATGATGGCCTATTAAGTTAGTGGTTATTATGGCATTCAAGGGTAGAGGGAAGGGTTCATTCTACAGCTTTATTTCTGGAAGAGCCACTGTCCTTGAAGGAAAAGTGCTACCAAGCGTATACTCAAGCAGCTCAGTGAAGCACTAACATAAATCCGATGATTTGCTTTGTTTATGGAATGAATGAGATTCTTCTTTCATTTCTGCCCAAGAGTAGATGCTACCAGAAGCCTGAACTCCTTACTAGATGAGAGAAGATATGATCATAAGTATTAAGACTATGGCTATTGTTTTCTTTAAAAAAAACTAAACTAAATTAAACTAAGAAAAGCTCATATACCTAATGAGTGTGGCCCTTCAAAAGACTTCTCAGGCTTCCAGAACTAGTTCATAAACCTCTGAGTAAGTAACAATGAGCCTTATTGTTTTATACTCACATTTTGTTTTGGATTGAAAATCATATTATTTAGTCTAATCACCTATTTGCCAAAATTTGGGCTGTTTTAAAAAAATCAATCCATTCTCAACAAAGATGACAATTTGTTGCCTTGAAGGCTGTCAAAAGACTACATCTATACACTAAGGACCATTCCCAAAGAAAAGTGTTAAGAATGAGCTTTCTGATAGAGGCATTTCTGCAGTAAAGGTTTAGCCTATCAGGAAAATGCCTTTGAAGGTCATAAAATTCATTTGGCTGTATAAGTTCTGGTGTGTATGCTAAAATAATCAGTCACGTTACTTTATAGTCACACCTCGTACTCTCGTTCTGGAAAATCAATAAAGTGAGGAGAAGGCTAGGGATATTGTGTATAACTATTTAAAAGAGAGAAAACAAACAATAATATTCTGTGAAAATGGTCCTCGAGGAAGCACAGACCTAGTTTTCATAAGCAGGCTCAATTTTATCTCCAAGCTCATCGCTGAGTTATTAAAGCAAAATACCTATCATATCCTAGACAAAAAGACAAAAAATAAAAAAGGGAAATAGCATGCATCCTTCTCTCAATGCACTGGGGCACTGGAAATTATCCGTGGCCTTTAAAATGTGTTTCCAAAATGTGTCCATTATTCACACTCTTAATGTTTTGTTCCACCACATGTTACAAACCCTGATGTTGCCCTCACCTGTGCTGCTTCCCCACCTGAAATTTTCTCCTTCCCCTCGTCTGCCAAGTCAATTCTTGCCTGCATTTCAAGACGCTTCTGTTTTCCAAAGCCACCTCTGACTGGCTGGCAACCCAGCAAGGCTGAGGGACTGGGGCTGGAAGGTGAGAAGCAAGAATCGTGCACAAAGCTACAATGAGGCCCCTAAAAGCTGCTTCTAGATTGTATTTCCAGGCCTCTGGGACACTCTGTCAGTGCCATGGGAACTGCCACCGAGGATGAGGAGGGTGTCCAGGTGAAAGAGGGAGCAGTCACTTGGGGACCACTTGAGCTTTATCAGGTTTGTTTTTACCAGCAGCTGCTAGGTTCATCACAGACCCGCCATAGCATCAACAGATGAAGCAGTCATGGAGTCCAGATCTAGAAGGCGCTCGGTGGCCTTTCACTTTGTTGATAATTTCCTTTGCTGTGCAGAAGCTTTTGTTTGATCTTGTTCCACGTATTTATTTTTGATTTTGTTGCTGTGCTTTTAGTGCCATATCCGAAACGTCATTGCCAAGACCACTGTCAAGAGCTTCCCCCATGTTCTTATCTAAGAGTTTTACAGTTTCAGGTCTTACATTTACATCTTTAGTGTATTTCAAGTTTATTTTTGTGTATGGTATAAGGGTTCAATTTCATTCTTTTACATGTGATTATCCAGTTTCCCCAACGTCATTTATGAACAGACTGTCCTTTCCCCATTGTGTATTTTTGACTACTTTGTCAAAAGTTAATTGACTGTATATGCATGGGTTTATTTCTGGATGCTTCATTCTGTTCCATTGGTCTATGTTTCTGTTTTTATGCCAGGACCATACTGTTTTGACCTCTGTAGCTTTGTAAGATAGTTTGAAATCAGAAAATGTGATGCCTCCAGCTTTGTTCTCCTTCCTCAAGATTGCTTTGGCTATTTGGGGTCTTCTGTGGTTCCACACAAATTTTGGGATTTTTTTCTATTTCTTTGGAAAATGCCATTGGAATTTTGATAGGAATTGTGTTGAATCTGTAGATCATTTTGATTGGTATGGATATTTTAACAATATTAATTCTTCTGTGAACGTGGAATATCTTTCCATTTATTTTGTTTCATCTTCAGTTTCTTTCATTAGTGTCTTATCATTTTCAATGTACAGATCTTTTACCTCCTTAGTTAAATTTATTCCTAAGTATTCTATTCTTTTCTTTCTTTTTTTAGTATTCTATTCTTTTGATGCTATTGTAAATGGGATTATTTTCTTTCTTTTTTCAGATAGTTTCTTGTTAGTATACAGAAATGCAACTGATTTTTGTATGTTGATTTGTGTTGTGCAAATTTAATGAATTCATTAACTAGTTTTAATAGCTTTTTGGTAGCATCTTTAGGATTTTGTATATATAAGATCATGTGATCGGCAAACAGAGACAGTTTTACTTCTTTTCTGATTTGGGTGCCTTTTATTTCTTTTTCTTGCCTAATTGCTCTGGCTAGAACTCCCAGCATTGTGTTGAATAGGAATGGTGAGAGTGGGCATCCTTGTCTTATTTCTGATCTTAGAGGAAAAATTTCCAGCTTTTCACTGTTGAGTATGATGTTAGCTGTGGGCTTGTCATATATGGCCTTTATTATGTTGAGGTACATTCCTTCTACGCCTAATTTGTTGAGAGTTTTTATTATGAAAAGAAGTTGGATTTTGTCAAGTGCTTTTTCTGCATCTATTGAGATGATCATACAATTTTTATCCTTCATTCTCTTCATGTATCACATTTATTGATTTGCAGATGTTGAACCATCCTTGCATCCCAAGGAGCAATGGTTTATTTTATTTTATTTTATTTTATTTTATTTTATTTTATTTTATTTTCAGGGAAAGATTTGCTCTGAGCTAACATCTGCTCCAATCTTCCTCTTCTTTTTTTTCCTCCCCAAAGCCCCAGTATGTAGTTGTATATCCTAGTTGTAAGTCCTTCTAGTTCTTCTATGTGAGCCACTGCCACAGCATGGCAACTGAGATACAGGTGGCATGGTTCCACAACTGGGAAGCAAACCCAAGCCACCAAAGTGTTGGGCGCCGAACTTTAACCACCAGGCCATTGTTGCTGGCTCAGCAATGGTTTCTCTTAAATACAGCCTTGGACTAAATGTGGATCTAGAATTAGAATCCAGTTCTTCCACATATAAAGCAAGCTGTCTGAGAAAGAAACTTCCAAGTACAGTGATGAACTTTTTCATTATAGTCTTAAGTCTTAATAATCACCAATCACATTTTACTTTAACCTGATCTTAGAACGAGACTTGATCAGAACACTAACTCACCCTGATTCCTGTTTTAATGTCCAATTGATTCATACCTCTGGGTCTTGGGCTCCCTGAGCTTTAAATGCAGCTTGGCATTCAAAGTCCTTCCACCTTTCCAAGACAGCTCTTCTCAGCCTCCACCGTCTACCTATATTTACCTGCTGTGACTGTTTAGCTACTTAATGGAACAGCCACAGTTTACCTTTCTCACTGCCCCATGAGCTGATACTGTCTCTCATTACTCCAATGTCCCCGGGACATTCTTCTCTGCTGTAGAAATAGTGACATTACAACCCTAAAACACCCATGCCCAAAGTATAAAATTGCTTTCCTCTTCACTGCTAGAGAAGAGTAATTTCCTACTCTTTTTAGAAAAGTTTCTCGTTTGTCGTTCTGTAATTCATACTTATTAAAGAAATATGGAAGATGACAAAAGACTAAAAGAAGGAATAAAAATAATCCCACCACTGAAAGAAAAGCACTTTTAATATTTGGCTATTTCCTTACGCTCTTTCAGAAAGAATAAAGAAATCTTTATCTTACCAACAGGAATCCACCTGCCAATTCTTAGATATGCTTGTAAGTTTAAATACAGTAGTGCTTAAGGTGCCTCGAGCAATATTCAACCGGTGCAATTTATCTCATACATCAAATCTTTTCCAGAAGTCAGAATTTCAAACAATTTTATACAGACAAATTAGTTTTTAAAATGTCTTATCACGTGTGTTAATCACTTTCGCCTGTGCTTCAAGTAACTTCTAGCTAATATATTCTCCATCCGCGGCGGAGCAGCTCCCATCCTCACAGACCCCAGTTCACGCTGCTCAGCCATGTAACTGTCAACTTAAGTGATCGTCGTTGAAAAATTGTGTCAAATGCAGTTTAGGGAAAACTGTCAAAATATACTCCGCCTATTTTGTAACGGTCTCTTTTTAAATGAAATTAACTCTTTTGTCTTCTTTCCAAATTCGCACATCCACTTGGTAATTGAGAAGTGTTTATTAAGCACACGCCATGGTTTCTGCTCTGCGAGGTGAGAGGGGATGCAAAAACAGTGCACCTGCAACAGTTAGAAAAGTGGACACCAAGTTGGTGCAAACTGAAAACACAATGGGCTTTCAGGAAAGGGAGTGATTCACGAGGGCAAAGGAATTAAGATTTGTACTGAACTGTGAGGGCTAAGAGAAGAACCAGCAAGAAAAATACCAGCAGAGAGTCGAGGCTGGAATAGCCTTCAGCCAACCCTTATTAGGCACCAACTACATGCCAGGCATTGTGAGAGATACGGGAGGATGAGAGACGAAAAGCAGCCCTGAGTGGGGGCTGGTAAGTGCCTTGGGAAAACAGGAAAAGTTTTCCTGAGGAGACTCCCTGAACTTAGCATTGAAGGAAGGGGAGGAGGAAGGGAATTCCAAGAAGGGCGCCTAGCAAAGACAAAGATATGGATACACGCCATGACATGACCATTCACAGAACCACATACAGCTCAGAGTGTCAGGGAGAAGGGGGCCAACAAGGCAACTGAAAGAGACAGGAGCCAAAGCCTAAGTCCCAGGTCCTGGGCTGATGAATGTGTACTTCTTAACTTGACCCCCGTCAACCACATGCTAGGAGAACACAAGTTTCTGGAATTGCAATGAGATATGAGCCCTCGCCTCTGCCTTGAAAGAACACACAGGCTGGTTGGGGAGGCAAGAAGCAGTCCTCCCAATCTTACCTCCTCAGAGTTTAGGCTCTCCAAGGCAATCTTACCAGGCCCAACAGCTGGGGTAACTCTTAAAGGAAAGACCAAAGAGTTTGAATGTTCAGGAGACGCCACACTCCACAATTTCTCCTCAGGAGCCAGATGGCTGTGGGGGTCTCTCCACCTCCAGCTTTCCCTGAGCACCTCTCTCTCTCCCACATGTGTCTCTCTAGAGAATGAAGTGGGAGGGAGGCCCCACCTCACTCAAGATAATGTCTGTTGCTCAGAGGCTATCTGGAGTCTTGCCTAGAAGAGGAGGGTGGAGACCCAAGGATGGTTCCCTTGAGCTGGATCCAGGGATAGACCCAGGCATGCCCTCCTGCTGCCTCCTCCCCTTCAGCGTTATCTTCTCCAGACTTGCAGCTCACCCTAGAACCTCCAGGTCTCCTCCTGCCTTGGGCGTCTGATCCAGACCTCCTGTCTCCTGACCTTGTACCAGGACTTCACTCCATGCCTGGCACACATTAACAGATCAATAAATATTTTTGTGATAACAACTGGAAGTCAGCCTTCACTTCCTATTCACCACCTCTGGTTCATGCCTTTATCTAATCTCTGTGTCTTTGGCCCAGGTTATTAATATGGCCCCGGGAATAGGTTACAAATGCACAGCTGGCTTGCTAAATGGTGCAGGGTTATTGTCTGTGACTCTCTGATCAATGCTGATTATAAACTCCCAGTTATAGCAGCTTATCAGTCAGGACATATGCCCCTCTCCATGACCAGAGCAACATTAATGTCTGCAGTTCACTCATTCATTCATCAAACATTTATCAAGGCCATACTATATCTCAGGCACTGAGCTAGGAGTTAAGAATAGAAAAAGGAGATAATAAAGACAGAAACAAAAGTGTAGTCAAGTATGTAATATAAACATTGATGCTGTGAGACCACCATGACGACTGAGGTGAGACACGCTTTGAGAATCACAGAGCATAGCTATAGACGAGAAATTAATATTAACAAGCATATTAATAAGAAATTTAAAATATGCCTAAGGCACTAAAGACTTCTTTTCCTCTGCATTTAGGTTACATAGATGATGGTTAATTACAGTGGTTGACACCTACTAAGCACCTACTATGTGTCAGGTACTGCTGTGTGCGTCACTGAGCTCATTGAGATGGCTGGATTAATGGAGTGGGGAGCACCATTTGCTCCTAGTTTTGCGTGTGGCTAGTTTTAAGGCAAGCTAAGCTACACTGAGAAAAGTTCAAAAGATAATTAAACCAGTTAAAAAGCAAAACAGCAGTGGGACTGAAGCTGGGTTTCAGAGCCAATTTCCGAGAAGTAATTTCATCATCATAGAACATCAAACGCGAATTCCATTTTCAGCTATGCAAATTCCAAAAGAATAATACCTCACATTTGCATAATGCTTGATGCTTTTCAAAGTGCTTTCCCAGTTATTAATCTAGAGGAGACTTTATTACCACCGGAAACACAAATTGAAATTCTGTTCAAACTCAAGCTCGCCATTATTTTTTCCACTTTCCCCTCAAAAGCCAGGGCTGCCTAGATCCAGGTGCTTTTGATTGAGTAACTCTAAGAAGTTTAACCGACAGGGTGAATATGCATAAATGTCACATCTTGTGGAGACTTCGATCTGCAGACACAGGAACTTCAATTGAGCCAGACTTTGGAAGACCCCCTGTGCAATTAACAAAGTCACAGGGAGCTACTCTCAGTTCCAATTTGAGATCCTTTCAGGGTCTCAAACTTTGTGGGCTCTGCATGTACTACGTTCATCAGAATCTATTCCCTTCTATCAAACATTGGGAAATTAGTTCCACCTCTTTTTCCAGAAACCTACAGAAATCCCAGCGACTTTGCACAAAGTGGCCCACGATGACAGACAGCTTCTATGTCTTTTTTGTTTTTAATGTACTGTGAGCCAAGAGGCTGAATCCGCTGTAAATCCAACAAGGGGAGAGGGTCTTAGGAAAACGAGGTGAGAAGATATGACAGAGTGCGAGAAAATACTTCTCCTCAAACCTTTCCAATTTGTTTCTTTTTCCATCTCTTTCAAACTTAATTATGTGTAGCGTTCTCAGTCACTGAATCACCAACCTTTCCTGACACCTCAATCTCATGCATTTTAGCAAAAGATTAACCTGGCTGTTTGCTTTTAATTCTGAAGCTGTGTTAATACTCAACTCCCTCTAGATTAGAAAAGAAGAAAAACACACTCCCACATACCCCACCTGGCTCCAGCGAGGCTCCAGGGCTGCTATTTCTGACAACATCACAGTCATTGCAACGTGCTGGCTGCACTTACCATTTCAAGAGGGCCAAGAGGACCACTGACAGGGCCACCGTCACCATGAGGCCATTCACTTCTAGTTGGAGAAAGCTCAAGACTTCCATTGTTCCTCAGAGACCCTAGAGGGGTGGTCCTCCAGAGGAAAGAGGGAGGCTGGGAGCCCTGCTGTTACAGGAACCAGATGGAAGAAGGAATGGGAGACCAAGAAAACATCACATCAAGTGGGTCCCCCAAAATGTGCTCTTTCTCAGAGTGTCTCCTTATAAAGAGGAAGGAAGAGGAGGGGAAAACAAAGGGTTTCAGTGTTATGCAATGAATCAGCAAATTTATTTTCTCGATGACTATGCCGTCAATAAACATTTATGTTAACTTCCCTGGGAAGCAGCCGTGGACCTGGCCCCATGTTTGCTGAGAAACAAAATGGTTGCAACCATAGATTTCTACTTTGACAAGTGGTCCTTAAAAAAAACTCCTCTCCAAAATAATAATAATTCTTCATAATTAAATGAAGATATGGATCAGGAGACTCTGAATATCCCATAAAAATATAGGACCAGACATTAGCCTGATGAAAAATACTGGCTCATGGAGGACATCCATCCTACAAAATTCATTGATTCTTGGGGTCTAATGACTCTTCTGGAGTCAGAGGGATCCTTGGTGACTGGCTGTTGGAACAGACCAAACTCTTGCCTAGGTCAGTGCTCTCATCATGAGTGAGAGAATTTCTTAAATGTCTGAAAGCATATCCATAGGCTTATGTGTGAGTCCTTTGTTTTAGCTCTGACCTTATCTGACTAAAGTAGACTGAATCATTTTTTGCTTATTAGTCAGTATACCACACCTTTGGTGTTGGGGAAGGTGTATGAAAGAGGAAATTGTTCACTCTCTATGACATTCATCCATCCATTCAATGTGTATGGGCACCAGATTCTGCGCTGAGTTTACAGACAGTGTTTGGAAAGTAGAGTTAGCACTGGACTCTGGAAAATTCTCTCTGGGGAGAGACAGACAATAAACAGGTAGACAAATAAATAAGTAATTGCAAGTTGAGAACAGTGTTGTGCAGGTCATGAACATGGAGCTGTGATTGAGAACAACTCGGGTGACCCATTAAGAGAATGTCGTTGTGGAGTTGGCCTTGTGGCGTAGTGGTTAAGTTCGCACACTCTGCTTTGGCGGCCTGGGGTTCACGGGTTCCAATCCCAGGCACGGACCTACTCACTGCTCATCAAGCCATGCTGAGGCAGGCATCCCACACATAAAGTAGAGGAAGATGGGCACAGATGTTAGCTCAGGGCCAATCTTCCTCAGCAAAAAGAGGATGGGCGGCAGATGTTAGCTCAGAGCTAGTCTTCCTCAAAAAAAAAAAAAAAAAGAGTGTTGTGGGGAAATGTGTCTGAAGAGGAAAGCTTGAAGCTGAGATTTTCAGTTGAGGAAGAATCTGTCATGTAAAGAGCCATGGGCAAAGCCTTCCAGGCAAAAAGGGGGACAGAGGTAAAAGCTCTAAGGTGGGGAAGAACTTCCCATGTTGTGGGAACTGGAAAGAGGCCAGTTCTGCTGGAGTATAGTGGGCCAGCTGGGAAAAGGTGTAGACATGGCTAGACATGGACAGCACAGAGCCACGGTGAGAAGCTTGGGCTTCATTTTATGTGCCACTTAAGGTTTTAATATGATTGTATTTACATTTGTTAAAATCATTCTCGCTGCACTTGAAGAATTCATTGGAAGGGAGCAAGAAGAAAAGTAGGGAGGCCACTTAGAAGACCATTGTGTTCATCTCGAGATGAGGCAGCTCAGACTAGAGTAGGGATGGGAGGTGGAATGAATTTGAAAGACATTTTGGGGGTGGACTCTGCAGAATTTCCTGGTGGATGGGACGTGAAAGGGAAGGGGCGAACGCGCCTGACACCCAGGCTCCTGACTTGAGCGATGCATGTCTAGGGGTGCCACTTACTGAGATGGGGGAGACAGGGGATTACTGGGAAAATTAAGAGTGCAGTTTTGGTCCTGTTAAGTTTGAGATGGCTGGGGGACATCTGAGTGGAGCTGTCAAGTCAGAGGGGAGTCTTGGCTGAAAATATAAATAATAATAATTAATAATGACAATGCCATTTATGGAGTACTCTGTGCTAGTTACTATTCTAAGAGTGTTCATATGTGTTAACTCATTTAATCCTCGTAAACACCCCTTTGAGGTAAATCTTATTAACCCCATTTTATAGCAAGAGAAATTGAGGCATGGAATATATGACTCCAAAACCCATTCTCTTAACAAAAGATTATATTCAAACATGGAAGGCCTCGATATACAAATGGGATTTAAATCCGGAGGACTAGATGAGCTCTAGCCACAAATAAGACAGTGACCCACACAGCTACCAAGTACTTTCCCAGTTCTTCCCTTCTCTCTGACCATTTGCCTGCCTCCCTGTTCTGCATTCCTACTAAGGTACCCCCTTGACAGCTGCACCCCATCGGGACCCAAGTGTGCCAGGCTCCAGCCCAGCCCTTGCGGACTTGCCCTCCCCTCTCCATATTCTTTCCTCCTTTGTCCCATTTGATCACTACCGTACCGAGACATTAACGGATCTGTGTCTTCCCCCTCACAAAACAGAGCTGCGCTTCAACAAGGGGCATCTGAAATACAATATATAGGAGCCACTGTGTGGGGTGTGGGAGGATAGCAAGCTGGTGTGGAAAGAGCAAGCTCATCATGGCCACGATTCAGAGTTGGAAGGACCTCAGATATTACTTAGACTGGTGTACATATCAGAAAGTTGCTCAGAAAAAAAATTTTTTTTAAGATTCCAAGGTGAAATAAATGTGCAAAATGCTGGTGTAAGCCTCAATGAGTAAGTTTGTTTACTTCAGACCTCTCAGAGACTTGAACCTGCGAATGCACCCTGGGAAGCTCTGAGAGTGGGATGCAGAGAGCAGCATTTCATAAGTGTATCTGACCACAGCATCCTTCGTAAAGGAACATTTATTAACACATCCAGGATGTAGTGTTCTTAGGAACATGCTTTGAGAAATGTGGACCAAGCCCAACTCTTATTTATAGAAGAGGAAATGGAAACCCAGAAAAGGAAAGTGACTGATGCAAAGTCCCATTGCTACCCGGTGAGAGAGCCCAGGTCTCCCATCTCTTTCCAGGTTCTGCGTCTCGAGTATGCTTCTCACGTCACCCATGGACATGTTGGCCATGGACATGTCACCCATGGACATGTCACCCATGCACTATGTGCAGGCCCCACCCTGTTCATGGAGATTCCTTTCAATGTTGGTGGCCAGCTCAGAGATGCCTGACTTTCTTGAGGGGTTGCCAGCTCCCCTAGTGACGCTGAGTCCACTCATTCATTCCTCCAACAAATATTTTTGGAGCCCTTCCTACGTGATTTGTGGAAGCTCTAAATGCTGTGGAAAGACCATCACAGCCTTTCTACACTCACCTCAGTGCAGAGATAATACTTAGTGAACTATGGACAGTAAATTAACCAGGATGGAGTGGAAGGGTCAGATATGAGTGATATTAAGGATTTTCATCAGGACAGTAATATCATTAAGGATGTATTACAATTTTATACCTATGATGCAATACAGGGGCACTCTGGCTGGGATTTTTCTGGGATGAAGGACAGACTGTTGTCATGATATTTACCATAATTAAACATTAGGCCTTTCTTCTCTGGATATTTTCTTTCTTTCTTTTCTTTTGGTGAGGAAGATTTGCCCTGAGCTAACATCCATTACCAATTTTCCTCTATTTTGTGGGTGAGTCACTGCCACAGCATGGCTTGATGAGTGCTGTAGGTCCACACCTGGAATCTGAACCCGCGAACCCAGGCTGCTGAAGCGGAGTGCACTGGACTTAACCACTATGCCATGGGGCAGGCCCCTGGATGTTTTCTTTTTAATATATATCTACCAAAAACAATCAATTATACAGAACCGTATAGAAAATATCCTATATTCCGAACTCCCAGAGACAAACTCTGTTAATGAATTAGTATATATCCTCCCATCTTTTTTTACGCATATACAAACATAGGTATATTTTTAGTTTATATGCAAACGAGATCATGATATCCATTCCATTCTGCAACTGGCCTTTTTCACTGACTGCATCGTGAATATCTTTCCACATTCATGCCTAGAGATATACGTCATTTGCTACTTGGCATGCCACTCTACGGCTGTGTAATTTATTCAGCCCATCCTCTACTGAATGCCATTTGTCATTTCCAAGTTTTCCCAACTACACAGGAGGCTGCAGGGAACATCCTTGAACATGTCACGATGTCCTTGTGTGAGGCTGTCCTGAGCGACCTTCTTAGAAGTGGAATTGCTGGCCCAAAGAGGGGCTTTTCAAAAATGCCAGTAGGGGCTGCTCTCCAGAAAGGCAGTTTCGATTTCCCCTCCCTCGAGCTGTGGCTTGAGATGCCCATTTACCCCACTTGGTAGGACACCCCCCGTGCCCCAGAGCTTTTCCCTTCTGTCTCAACCCACTCCAAGTCTATCTTTTTTTTCTCCTACATCCAGGCAGACACCTCCCCCAGAGTTGAGTCAACTGTTTTGACTTAAGTCTTGTGTTTCTTTTTAAAGCTTTCACTCCATAAATTCTGTGGTATTTCCTCCATGTTCCCTGTGTTTAAAAACTGCCCTGCAGATGTCTAAGTGGTGCCTTCCTCCTCTGCCGAAGGTTCCCAGCTGGCCTGCTCAAAGCCTGGTGTCTCTGGCGTGGGTTGATACATGGGGCATGTTCTCTCTGCCATGCAGGACCCCCAGGAAAAGGAAAATGGGGCTTACTCAGCACCACACAAGTTCAAAGGACGTTTACCTATCACTTCATTTCAGCCTTGGAGCAACCTGGGGAGTAGAGGAGCAGGACTTTTCATTCTTGGGTTCCAAGCTAAAGAAACTGGAGCTCAGAGATGTTACATGACTGTCTGAAATCATACACTGAATAAATTCTAGAGGCCAGGCTCAACTCCCAATTTCTGGCTATAAACCCATTGTTTCTTCCACTAAATCTAAAGTCACATCTTGGTTTAAATAATAGTTTACCAAGCCAGCCCACAGTTGTGCTATAGTTCATTTCTTTGTTTACCACCCTGGTGTGCAGAGTTGCTGCAGTTAAGGAAGATCTTAGAAGGATGGTGTGTGCCTGTGGACAGCTTTATGTCCTTGCAGAAGATACTGGGGCCCCTTTTGAGAGGGTGAAAACCTCAGCTAGCCCAAATTCAGCCCAAACTTCTCAACATCGTCCAATATCTTAGGGACTGTTTGTCCAATTTCTGAGAACATGGGGTCAGATTAGCAGGGCTCATCTGTTCCTTCATTCCTTCAGTCAACAAACATTTATTGAACAATTGCTAGACACTAGGCACCAGGAATAGAATCCCAGCATATAAGATGCAGGTCTTGTCACCAAGGAACTCAACTTCCAGGATAGGGAAGCAGACATGTAAACCTAAATACCATCAGTATTGTTGGTACTATGACAAAATACGTACAGGGCACAGAGGGAGCAAAAATGGGAGGGAGGAGGGGCTGGCCCCATGGCCTGGTGGTTAAGTACCACGTGCTCCGCTTTGGTGGCCTGGGTTTGGTTCCCATGCACAGACCTACACCACTCATTGCAGCCATCCTGTGGTGGTGACTCATGTACAAAATACAGGAAGACTGGCACAGATGTTAGCTCAGGGCAAATCTTCCTCAACCACAACAACGACAACAAAAAATAGGAGGAAGCAGATTGGTAAGAGGTTTGAACAGATGACGCCTAAGTTTAGACTGGACAGATGACTTCACCAAGCAGATGAGAGTTGGACAGATGAGCTCGGAGAGGGAGCACAGCCAATGCTTGCTCCAAGGCATCAGAAGCGGGAGTGAGTGAGGAGGATGGGGAGATACTCAGATGCCAGGTTCTCTAGGGCATTGTGAGCCATGCCAAGGAGTTTACACTTTATTCTATGATCATTGGGAAGCCAGAGTAGGAGCTAAAATTGAACAGCAACATGATTAGATTTGCTTTTGGAAATTTCCCTCAGGAGGCAGATTGGATAGGTTATACATGAGCTGGCAAGACCAATGAAGAGGCTGCTGGTCATCTAGGTAAGATATGATGGCCTGAATAAAGCAGTAGACTTGGAAATGGAGAAGAGAGGACTGGGTTTTGAGATTACTGGGAAAGTAGAATCAACAGTATTTGGTCATTGATGGAGTGTGGGAGAGAAAACGCCGAGGTGAGGGTAACTCCTCAATTTCTGGCTCTGTTGATTGAGCCCAAATGGTGCCATACACCACAATAAGGACTTGGAAGAAGGAACAAGTGGAGGGAAATTATCGCGGTTTCAGTGGTGAGCACGCTGAGCCCCTGGTGGTCACACAGGTAAAGATGCTCAGGAGGCAGCCAGACCTGGAGCGGTCAGGAGAGAAATCAGAAGTAAGGAAGTAGTTTTAGTTTTAAGAGCCATCTGCATATGGATGAGGCAAAGCCATAAGGATAAATTTGGCCACAGAGAACAGATAGAGCACTGGGAAGTGGACCACAGGAGAGAACACTAACAAGAGCAGGCTTGCAGGGCAGGGGCAAAGAGGAGCCTGAAAGGAGACTGAGTTGGGATGGGCTGAGAGAGAGCAGGAAAACCTGCAAAGGGGCCCTATTTTAGTGCTTAAGGACATAGCTTTTTGTTTTCAAATGACCTGGGTTCAATTCCAACCACTTTCAGTCCTTGAGCTTTGATGGTCTTGGAAAGCTGTTTAACCTCTCCGAGCCCCAGTTTCTCATCTATAACGTGAGCATAAGTGTATGTACTTCACAGGGTTGTTGTGAGGAAAATGAGGTGCCTGTGCAGCGTGCTCCACAGAGCTTTACATAGCAAGCGCTTGTACGTGTGGTCTGTCACCGTTCTCACCAAAGCCACAGGTGGACAGTTGTAAGAAACAGGAAATGACCAAGGGTGTGAATGTTACAGAAACACCAAGTGAGGAGGACACCCAAGCCACTTTGGATTTGGCAGTTCGGTCGTTACAGCCACCCCCAGAACAGCTTTGGTGAAGTGGTGGGTGTGGAGAGGCAGAACCAGAGAAAAGGAGGTTCGGAAAGGACTGATTCAGCCTTCTCTGTCCATCTCTTTGGCCCCATGGCTGAGACATGGGAGAAGACAGAGGTTTGGACTGGCTAGAATAGAATTTCCCAGTGCCACTGTTTGTGGGACCCACATGAAGTGATAACATCTCCCATGTTAGGAGACCTGCGGGAGACGGCAGCCATCTGTGTGTGTTTCCCGTCCTACGATAAGGACAGAACTCTCTCTTCTGTCAGGGTTGCCATGGAGACATCGATGGGTTTGTAAACAGTTTTAAGGTCTATGTCAAGTCTTGATTTTATGTTGGTTGTGAGGGCAGAGACCATATTTTATATATCGTCGTACAACAGCACTGCCTGTCACACTGCAATTTCATCTCCTCACTTGGCTTTAATTAACGTCCACAGGCTGATCATCCCCAAATCTGTTCTCTGCAGTGCAGTTCTCATTCTTGAGTTTCAGACCAATGTGTCCAGCTGCCCACTCGACCTCTTTTCTCAGGTATCCCGCAGATCCCACAGATTCCAAATGTCTACAGCTAGACTCATCACTGCAGACTGCGAGCAAGAGGGAAAACGTGTTACCTTCAGTCACTGGAAGAACACTGTGGTGAAACCGTCTTGCTCCTCACTCTTTAAGAATATCTTCGTATAACACTTTTCAAACGTTTCACTACAAAGGGGTTTTTTGTGTAACATTCATTCACTGAAAGAACACTGTGATTAAACCCCCTTCCTCCACTAACCTCCTCGTCCATGTCCCGTGTTCTCCAGCTCAGTAAATCATACCTCCTTCCGCTCAACTCCTAAGTCAACTTGGGCTCATCCTTGACTCTTCTTTCTCTCCCAGCTCCCCACCTCCACATCCGGTTAACCAGCAAGCCCTATTGGTCCTGCCTAAGGTCTACTTAGAGACTTCTGCTGAGTCTCTCTCATTCTGGCCACTACTCCCTTTACTCATTCAGTCTTTCGTTCATTCCGCTTCATTTCATTGGTTCAATAAATGTATCAGCATGTACTCTGTGTTAGACGCCGTTCTAGGCAATGAGATGCCGTTCTACACTGGGGCAGCAAACAGGCTGGGTTTCTGCTCTCATAGAGCTTGTATCTAGAAAGGGATCCGCTCAAATCACAGCTCCATGATCTCTCACTAGATTGCAACAGTCTCCTAACAACCTCCCTGCCTCCTATTCATTCATCAACATTTACTCGTTGAGTTATGGTAGGTGCCTGGGAACATGTTGGTATGCCTGAATTTCAGAATGTAGAGAAGACCAGCATGGCTGGGAGGTCCCGAGCAAGGGGAAATGCAAGACTGAATGATGTAGAAGGATCGGTAGGGGTCAGAACACCTAAAACCTGGTGGGCCATGTGAAAAATGTATATTTCCTTCCAAAAGGAAAGGGGGGCCCTTGAAGGAAAGGCTTTAAGCAGGGGCATGACATGATGCTATCTAGGCCAACTATATCCAGTCTGGTTTCATTATTAAAGTGAGTATGGAGCTCATCGGGTGATGGCCTAACATCCACATGCCAGCATCATCCAGGTGCCCTGGCCACACAGTGGGGATGCTGAAGCAGTGCTGCCATTGAGACCTTGGCTACATGTGTCGTCAGAAGACAGGAGATGGACTTATCATTACAGGCTGCTCTTGATATTAATCAGACATGGCCCATCCTATTTCCTTCACATTTCAACCTCTCTATCAATTTATGTCACCTGTGATCCCAGCTTGTCAGATGTTAGCACTTTCTAAACTGTCTTTGCATCTCTCCTGGCGCTCCGGTTGGTGGAGTGTGGCTACGTGTTGATGATTAGGCATAGTTTTGCTTATGAACGTGGAGAGTCAGCAGATGACTTGACTGCCTTAAGGCAAGTCTTACAGTTTTCAGGCAAGCTTGTGCCCGGAACAGCCATTTTTCACCTCCCAGTCACTGGGGGTGGGACAGGCATTGCGGGACAGACTGCACGCCCAGAAATCAGAATTCAGAACCCGCGGTTTGACAGCAGATTGCAATGGTATTCGAGGCAAGTTGTCAGCAGCACAAAGTCCCGACCCAGAGTTGAAAGGGCACTGTGCCATATGCATAGGGCCCAATAATGGGGAATCCCAAAGCAGAAGATAATCAGAAGTTTTGGCAGCAGCTGACTTCAAGGCAATATGTATGTCAGTGGGTAGTAGGGTCCCAGTCCCCAGAACAGCAATATGGAAAAAAGGATTGAGTCTTGGAGGGAAGAATGGATAGAATAAGTGCTTTAATGAGCAGTCTCCAAAATCTCAAGGGCTTAACACAATAGAATTCTATTTTTCACTCACCTAACAGTCCAAATGTGGGCGCTCAGCAGACAGCCTTCCACACAGTGATCTGGGGACTCAGGTTGCTCCGATCTCGTGACTCTGCTGTCTACTAACCCTCAGATGCCTCTGCTGGATCTGCAACCAGCTGGAAAATGGGAAAAATAAAAGAGGAAAAAGGTGAGAGGAAGGTGTCTACAGGTCAGCCTGGAAGTGGCATAAATGCTCCCAGCTTCGTTTCCTTGGCCAGAATTCAGACCTGGGCCACACTTGCCTGCAAAGGAGGCTGGGAAATGGCGTGGGCCCAAGAGAGAAGAGAAACAAGTTTGGCGAACACGTAGCATTCCTGCTACAGGTAGCATCCCATCCTGGATGTGTTCTTAATTCAGTGACTCCTGCATAGGAAACAAGCCACTAGAACAGGGTGGAGGGTGGCAACTGAGCCCCCTCTCACCCAAACACCAAAGCCCGGTAGTCAGTTCTGGGATCAGGGATAAAGAGAGACCAGCGTTTAAGACGATAAGGCACTGACATCTGACCCCGTTTTCCCAGCTCTCCCCTGGGAGGCTGAGCCTACTTCCCGTAGCCCCAGCTGCTAGCTGAGGTCTGCGCTAACTTCACTGCCGGGAGCCTGGCCTCAGCTCCGTGAAGCCATTGGAGCCATCCATGTGTGACACTCATCAAGACCCAACTAGACTAGAATAGTCCACCCAGCTAGACCAGACTAGTCCACCCAACTAGATCCTCTTAGACTACAGCACGACTTGAATCAGCCTCAATTTTGCACACCCCAGTGGACAATGTGAATCAGAAACATTTGCTCTGCCTGAAGAAGTCAACCTTGTACCTTGAGCATTTTGGCAAGCCCTCGTCTTTATAGGTCCTAGCTGTATCCCCGTCTACACTGGTCTGTGTACTGAGGTCCCAGCCTGCTTTATACCTGTGCCCACCTGAGTTATGACAGGCTATGTGTCATCCTACGTCCTCACCTTCCCCAACAGGCCAGATTCCTTCCTGTGCATTTTCAGGACTTAGACTAGATGTCACCTCCTCAAAGAAGCCCTCCAGGACCACCTACAGTGATGAGTTGTACCTCTGTATCCTGACATGGCGCCTCAAGGTTTCTGCATTGACGTTACCTGACTGGTTGTATGTCTACACTCTAGATGTAAGCTTTTTGAGAACAGAGACTGTGTCTGATTCAACAATGTATCCCCAGCGGCTAGGAGAAAGCCTGCTTGTCATTCAGTAGGTGTTCATGAAATTTTTCTTGAATAAATGAAAGCACTTCTGCCTGTGTGTCAGGTAGCAGCCACCAGATGGCAATAGTGCCCTTTGGGTCATGAAGGTAGCGGGTAACGCTCTTTCTGCGAGAATACCTGAAATAAACTGAGGTATGTTGCCAGAATCCAAGCATTTGATTGATTTTTATAAAATATATCAGTTTATTGAAATAATCATAAAATCATTTCTCAAGATAGACTTTGTAAGAAATATTTGTTGTTAGTGCCATGCGAGTGGATTCCGACTCCTAGCAGCCCCGTGTACAGCAGAGCGGAACCCCGCCCAGGCTTTTTGCGCCATCCTCTCACCTTCCAGCGCTGTATCTGACAATGCTCCGCTGCTATTCACAGGGTTTTCATGGCGAATTTTTTTGGAAGTGAGCGGCCAGGTCCTTCTTCCTAGTCTGTCTTAGTCTGGAAGCTCAGCTGAAACCTGCCCACCTCATGGTGGTATACCCTGCTGGCATTTGAAATGCCAGGGGCATAGCTTTCAGCATCACAGCAACAGGCAGCCACCACAGGATAACAACCGACAGACGAGTGGTGTGGTTCCCTGACTGGGACAAACTCAGGCCGAGTGGTGAAAGCGCCGAATCTTAAACACTAGACCACCAGGGCTGGCTTCTAAGAAACATGTACCAAGTGAAACACATAAAGAAAGGGAGAGGTATAGAGAAAGAACCACCGAGTCCTTGAGTCCTTGGTCCCATTCGCCATGTGATCACAGTATGGTACTATTTAACTCAAAGACACGAGAGCATCCATTCAGACTCCCGAGCAATGGAATTTTCTGAAGTTGTCCCAGCCTGACACCTTGGTGGCTGCCTGTGCCTGTTCTGGGTTTGCTGGCTCTAATTTTACTTGCTTATCTTATCAGGGTTTTAGCAGTAGACCCATTTGGCTGGAGTGGAGGGTTCATGAAGGAGGCTAGTGGGAGATAAGGTTGGAGTGGTAGGGAGAGGCCAGTGGGAGGAGGCCTCTGGATACCAGGCTGAGGAGTGTGGAGTTTATCCGACGTGCAATCGAGAAGCTGGCAAAGATTCCTGTGGCACGCAAATGTGTGCATGCACGTGTGGGCGGGTGTGCACGTGTGTGCATGAGTGAAAGGGGGGTGGAACGGGGAGGGAGGGACATGTCCCGAATGGTGTTGAGAAGGACGGATGATGTCGGGGTCGGGGGCCCTGAAGCAAGGGAGTCCCGCTGGGAGGTCACTGCAGTAATCTAGGAAGTAGGGTGAGGCGTGCGACGAGTGGAGGATGAGGATGGCAGACATCTGGGTGGATTCAGGAGACGTTCCGTAGGTGGAACAACTGGAGAGTTTGACGACTGACTGGGACGGAGAGAGGGAGAAGAGAGCGTAGGAAGGAGCCCCACCATTGGACGAAACGGTGACTTTGTACAAATTAGAAGAAAGCACATCTTCCCCAGGACACTTTTCTCCTACCTGCCGGAAAATGGTCTACAATGTTCCTAGATGAATAGCGCCCCTGGAGTTAGTTATTCCACAGCCCCCCTGCCCCACAGCAGCCCCTCAAGGACAGCTCCAAGGTTCTAAGCCTGGATGCAGGAGACGGAGGTGGTATTTCTGAGATAAATAGGGACGATGGAGGGAGAGGTGTTTTTAAGGGGAGCCTCCCACGTTTCATGCATCTCTAGTTCAGTGATTCTCCAACTTTAGGGGCCATGGGAGGGCTTGCTAACAATGGATGTCTGGGCCCCCCGTGAGAGTGTCTGAATTGGTAGGTCTGGTCTGGGGTCTGAGAATTTGCATTTCTGCCAAATTCCCAGGTGATGCTGAAGCTGCTGGTGCAGGACCCCTCTCTGAGAACAGTGCTTCTGGACCCTAGCTGTGCATTTAGAAGCACCGTGGGAGATTTTTTAAAATGCTTTAAGTCAGAGCCCTACTCAAACCAAATGCATCAGAATCCAGGTGAAAGACGGTCTCCTAGAGGGTTTTCCCTCCACCTGCATGTTAGATTCAAAGACAGCACCTCTGGGGGTGACTCAGGCCTGAAGGCGCTTCTGTATTTGAGCTGCAGTGTATTAGCAAGTTCTTTGGTTTTTATTTACGAATTTTTCCCATTTTGTCTCAAACACTCTCCTCTTTACCCTGGGAGCGGCCTTGGCTTCTCCTCTTTCCCTGACAGGAGTACCAAACTGATCAGCATTGCCCAATCCTCCCTAAGAATCAATGTGAACTGGTTCAAACTGGATTATTTCACAATAAACTTGTCACTTTGCTTTTGCCAGTTCTTATTCCAGAAATATCTATTCTGCATTCCCTGCTTACTGCAGGCCTGCCCACCTGCTTAACAGGGGCTCCCCGTTCCCCTGGCGCCCTTCCCCGATGGGACCTTCTCCCACCACAGCCCTGGTCTCACGCCTGCACTGCACAGCCACCCAACTATTTGGATGATGTCTGTCTTATCGCCCAAGAGGATTATCTGAGGTTCTGCAGGAACTGAGAGAAGCAGTGTGTCCTCTCTCACAATATGGTAGTGGAGAGATGAGGTACCATAAGGTGTGAGTGGGATAGAAGTAAATATGGGGCTGAAATCCCACGTAATTACATAATGGAGAGGTATTGCCAAGGTAAATTAATAAGAAAACAGTTGGGTGATGTTTACCAACAAAATCAATTGGAGTGTGTTATTTTCTGCTTTTGCTTTGTTGAATGAGCCACAAATTAGAAAAATACATCTTCAAAGAGGCAAGCTTTTCATGGAAGCGATTATTCTGTCTGCTTGGTCAGGCTACCTAGAAACTAGGAAAACGGCCAAGGTGAGGCGTGGGAGCTGCCTGGGGGCTCCTCGGCCCATGGCTGCTTTGCTGAACACCTGCCCATCCGTCTGTCTGTCCTGTCTTTCCATCTGTCCTGCTCCCTGTACTAGTCTCACAGCCTTGGAACAGCAGGGCCAGGGTTCTCATCTCAAACTCACAATCCTAACGTTGCCTCAAATTTGCCTTCTCTTACATCAAAACAGCTGGATGGCAAAATTGAGATTCAAATCACATTTGTTGTCTGTATCATGTAGACACCTCTCCTTTTCCCAACCAGTTTAGTAAATTGGTCAAGTCAGTTTGGATTTGAGACAAGACTTAGGCTCATTTATGGGTTGGAGGAACCAGCATGCCGTCACCATTTCAAAAACACTCTAGAACATCTTGTAAGTTAGAGGCTCAGGGACAGGGGCTAGAGGGACAGTGGAGAGATGTGCCCTGCGCTCAGGAAGCTTGTCACTCAGTGACCCAGGACATCAGACTCCAGTCAAGACCACAGGTTGCAGAGTCTGCATGAGGACTCCAGGTCAGTGCCAAGAATCGTCTTTGTTGGACAAATCTGGAAAATCACAACCCTTGGAAATCCAAAGAGAGACTCCAGCACTTAGTCTAGCCTTCCACTTCCATGGCGTCCTTGGCATCTCTGCTTGAATTCCTCCAGTTCTGGGGAGCTCACTTACTTTAAAAGCAGCCCTTCTCTTGTTGCACAGCTCCAGACCCTGTGTCCAATTTCTCCAAGGCCATATTTTCCCACCTGTACTAGGACTCTCATATCTGCTCTCTTATCTGATAGTGACAACCACCCTGTGATTTGGGCAGGGCTGTAGAGGGTCCACTTGACCAAGCAGTTACACTCAGGCTCAGCCAGGTTCAGTGAACCTTGGCAAAGACAAGACAAGAACTCAGACCACTCAACTCTTGGCCCCATGGTGTTTTCATCATACAGTTCTACCATCGGGTTAGAGCAGTCCAGAGTCCAGCTGTCCGAATCTGAAATGTACTGCATCCGCTAACCTTCCCAACAAACCTGAGTGAGAAGAGGAGGGTTGTAACTGTGTGCTCCAGACTTTCCGCCTTCATGAAGAACAAACCAGTTGCCCAAAGGCCATGGATTAAATCAATCGGGAAGTGGGCTGAGTCAGAGGGAAGCCTGCTCTTCATAATTCTAGGTAGAGAGATGGAATCAGAGCCTTTTTCTTTCTGCTTAGATGATTTTTCTGTAGTGAAGGGATGACACCATCCCGATGTTGTGGTGCTTCATCCAGGAGAGACAGGGAGCAAAGGTGGTGCTCGCGGAGGGCAGAGTCAAAGCCACATGAACAGTCCACAGGAAACACTGATCCAAAGGGTTTGGACAGAGAGATGGAAACCAGATCCACAGGAACAGACTGGCAGCAAAGTCTTTGCTTGTGTAAAGTAGAGAGGAGGTAGGACCTGGGAGGCTCCCACTTGGCCTTGACCTCATTCATCCCAGCTGACTTGGAGACTGGGTCCCAAATGTCATAACTCTGATTTACACCTGCTGTTCGCAGGAAAAGGTGTACATTCTATGTCTGTCATCATTGAACCTAGTGTCTGTTAACATTTAACATAGTGTTATAAAGAAGATCTGGAAAATCCACAGTCCTTGAGTTCTAGGGTTCCTGACACTGACTGGTAAGGTGGCTTCAATTACATAATTAGACAGAAATAGTTACGTGGGCTTCAGGGACCCAATCCAGGATCTGAGGACAGCTAGGGTGGCCATGGTCCATAAGTCTATGATGGGTGTTATTATTTAAAAGAAGCAGGATATAAAATAACTAAACATTTGGGCAAACCTAAGGAAACCTGGACTTATTCTTCCATCTCAAACACTTTTCAGGAAGCCATAAGAAGTCCAGTGGACAGTAAATTTTTTTCCTCAGTCCCTTTACCAGAAACATTTTTTCTTGGCCCGTGTGCAGCCAGTCCTTTTGTAGTGGTGTGGAATGACTTACACATGAAAGAAATGATAAGATGCCTCCAAGGTGAGTAGTCAAACATATCCCAAAACGCCACCATTGACGCAATGCTGGGAGGTCTCTGGAACACTGCTTATTGGAAGGACTGGAGATGAAAGGTCCATGCTTAGCCCAAGATGTTCTTCTCCACTTGTCTTCCAACAAAATGGCGCCTCCTCGGAAGATTAGCCAAGTGATCTCTTAGGTTCTTTGCAGACGTTCAAAGCACTTTGAATGAGGTAGACTGTCCATTGTTCATGGGAAGCTGAACAGGTGTCATGTTAATCAGTGCAGGAACACTGGGGCTCTCCATCCTTTCTCCCCAAGATGGGATTGGGAATGTGTAGAAATGATATATTCCACCTGTACTTCTTTTGTGTCCTTCCTACTCATTTTGAAACCAGCCTCTAAGAAGAGTACTATCTTGATTTAGGTCTAATCCACAATGCAATAAGAGCAAAGACGTGTTTTTGCATGTACTCATGGAGAAGGAAAAGAAATTTTCTTCCTTTTGTTTGTCTGAACTTTCTCATATCTAGAATGAACATGTATTACTTTTGGAACAGGGAAAAAGAGTTCTGGAAAAACTTCTGATTTGGGCTGCAAGCATCTAATATAAAGATAACTGCGCATGGGAGGTTTTTGTTCCCTCCAGCTCAGGCTCTCTGAGAAGCTCACCCCAATGAGGTGGAGTCAATATCATCGCTCCACACCCGTGCGTATGTGCTCAGTAGGGATTCAGCCTTGGCCACAGAGTGTAGAACATTTCAACCTGTCTTTGCTTTGGAATGGGCTTCCATCTAGCCATTTATGGAGTGCTGGAAAATTTTAACATTCCTATACCCTACTGCTTTTCAAGGATGGCAATAAAAAATAAACATAAGATACTGAATTTCCACCTATAGAAGACTATTCTATGGCACGAATTCCAGTTGTGCCAAGACCAGCACTTGAGAGCCTTGAATCTGGGGGCTAGAAGCCATTGAGCCCCCGATTTATGACCGTTCCCATGTCTCAACCACCTGCTCCAGGCACATTCCTGAAATTTATGAAATGCAGTTGCTCTAAAGGGTACAGGCCAGAAAGTGCAGGGTTGAAATATTCCACTTGGCCAGAGATACTGTCTTGTGGACTAATTTAAGGCTTTGCTCATTTTAAATGGGGCATTTCTCATTCATGATAGAGTACTTTCCATGCCATCTGAAGTATTATAAAGCAGTCAAGTCCTACTTGAAATGTTCAGAAAATATCCCTTACCAAAGGTCATTTGCTATTTCCATCTTTAGGGTTAATTACTCCTGTGGTTCTTGTCTGAATGAAAAAGTCCTTTTCCTTTTTTCTTCTTTCCCTTCTTTTTTTCTTTTAACAATTAGTTATTGAGTCTGTAAACCATGTCTAAATTTTTCTTGCAGAAGTAAGTTCCACATTGTCCCTTTCCAAGAGCCTCAATCATGCCATGGAATCATTTCTAGTCCAGAATCATCAAGAACAGACAGAGTCAATCCCCCTAAGCTGTTGATCTCCAAAGACGTGAGAGATCCTGCTCAGGCCACCTGTCCTTCTCCAATGGGGACAATTTGGCTTTCAGACTAGTGGTGAGGCACAGCTCTCTTTTGAAACATCTACTGAGGACAGCTCACCACTGTCACCCACACCACACGTTTGCCCATGAATCTTAGACTCTTGGGAAAGATCTATTCGCTACAGATGTGACCCATTATCCAATGTGACAAAGAACGACTATACTTGCAGAGTGTATATATGTATTTGTATCCATCATAAGCAAGAGATAATGTCTCCCTGTAAAAAGAGATTTTTAAGAAATCTCAATATTTTTCAGGTTGAATCCAGTCAAAAGAGTTCTTTCAAATTCTACTTACTCAAATTTGAATTAAATTCAAGTGACCTCAGCTTTTCGATTTTGCTTTTCAGACTGATATGTGTGTGTAGACAGAATCTTAAGGACACCAAACTTTTCTTTAGGGAGAGAGTAGAATCAACAAAGGTTTCAGAAACACATAAATCCTATGAGAAATGGACCCAGACTAACCGGCGTAGTTTGGTATGTGCGAGAGTGTTGGGTTTTGCTGTGTTATGATTTGCTTTTAAATATTTATTTGTGAAATATAAATCTTGCTAAGATTGAAGTCTGTTCTGGAGAAGTGACTACTGCTTTTGCTGTTGCTTAATGGAACTGTTGAATCTTCCTGGAAAACAAAAAGATTCAGTTATATAAACAAGTCATCCTAGTGAAGCTTAAAATGACAGTTCTAGAAAATGTGCTGCTACCCCTTCTCAGTGAGCTGGAGCTCACTTCTGCAGATGTGTGGTAAATTAGGCGCCCAAGATAGACGACACGGTTAATCAGCTACAAAAAATATGAATGACTCTAAAAATGCTGAGAAATTAGGTTCTATGTCATCAAAATGACAAGCATTCAGTTGAAAAACTGAAACAATATCATCCGTACCGTCAGTATATTTACTGATGGAAAAAACTGCTTTTCCATTGACCCATCCCCATGGCTAATACAATACCTGTTACATAACAGATGCTTAATCACTGTTCTGTTCGGTCCAACAGATCACACTTCTTGGTAGACTGTTCTCATTTTCTGTCAGGTAGAATGATGATTTAGAATGTTAATTTCCATTCCGTAAAAAAGACTAGGTCTGAGCAGAGAGGGCTGAAGGACGTCAAATGAAGGATATCAAGTGCCTTACATGTCACTCTCCCACAAGTGATAACTTTGCATCCTGCAGACTGTTAGCATGAGCCATAATGGTCATAGGCATGGGGACCCCATGTCTGGGGACTAGTCAGGAGACACACCTCTTCCTGTCTCAAATATAGGTGAGTAAACTATTCATACCTACAAACGCTCTAGTCCACTTGGTCAGTTAATCCAATCAACAAGCATTGTTTCAATTGAGACCTGGAACACTGTCCCATCATACAGCCAATGGCCCTCCCCAGAGTGAATGGGAAGGGAGATGGATGAGGAAAGGATGGTGCCAACAGGAAAGGTATCGTCAATTCTTTAAACAGTAGTTCACTGAGTATCCACTACATAACAGGCACTGTGCTGGGATTATAAAGATGAATGAGACACAGCCTCTGCCTCCAAGAAGTTCATGGAATAGGAGGGGATGCAGGTATAGAAATAGATCATTGCGATGTGGTGAGAGCAATGATGGAGGCAGAAGAGGGGAGCATTCCCAGCACGAGCAGAGCCAATTCTTAAAGGAAGAATGAGCATTGACCAGATGCCAATTGGTATGGGGGGAATCTCTGGGAAAGGGTGCACTGGAGCTGGCTCAAACTGGCTCACTAGGAGGCTAAGTGTTCAGGAATTTTGCAAGCTCGTTGTTAAACATGGTCAGTACTAAAAATTAAATTAAATTATACGTTTACTATTAAATAAATCATAAAAACAAAAGTAACAAATACTAAAACTGTACTACTCTCTAATTATTTTACTACATTTTTCTATTATCTATGCCTCTGAGGGTTTTTTAGGTCTATTGTATCTGGATGGCAGCAATACTGTCTAATGATGGCTACTGCCCATCTCTTCCCAACTCCACATTCAATGACAGCACGTAAGTAGTTTGAAATTGGCCGTGGCAGGAGTATTTACACCAGAGAAGTCAGTAAATGCTACAGTTCAGGGATTATTTCCTCCCCAGAAGGCCATTACCACCAAGCAGGGACAAGACCATGCAAGATCAAAGCGGGGAACTCTAAGCTGTGCCAAAAGCTGGAAACTGAATGCAGCAGGAGCAGGGACTGACGAGACCAAACCCCGCATGACCCTTCAGGCCACCTTGAGGAGTTGGAGCTGGAGTCTCCAAAGCACTTTAGGAGGAGGGTGATCATCCTCGCAGAAGTGGGCGGCTTCATTTGGCTAAAGGGTGGCTGAACGAGAGGCAGGAGTCAAGGATGGCCACAGGTTATGTGGAATCACTCATCGTGAAGGAGGTACATTCTGTGAGAAGAGGTGACTACTGCAGCTTCCAACGCAGTGAGTTTGTGGTGTCTGGTCTAGGAGATCCGGGATGGAAATATCCAGCGGATAACTGCCATTTAAAGGAAGCTTCGGAGGCAGCTGGGCTGGGGCCCTGGACCAGACAGCATGGGCATGTGGATGGTAGTGAAACCTTTAGGGTCCACGAGGTCACCAAGGAGAGTGTCTAGAGTGAAAAGAACAGGCTGAGGATGTAACAAAGGGGAAAAGCAAGGTGCAGATGGAAAAGGAGTGTAGGAAGAGGCTCATGGGAGAATCTCTGATGAGAATGAAGCATGATGGAAGACAAAAGAGAAGAGTGTCTCAAGAAGCAGGAAAGAGAGAGAAAGGGGAGAAGGGAGAGGAAGAGGGAGAGAGACCTGGAAAGAGAGGAGCAGAGCACAGGCGTTCAATCCCCAGCCCCCAGAAACCACTGAAAGGACTGAAATTTTTTTAAACAAAAATAGGGGGAGGAGAAGTATTAAAATCTGCCTCATAGGTGTCAGAAAATCTAGGGGTATGTTCTAGATATTAAGGCAAGGGGGAAACCAAAATGAGAAGGAAGACCTAAAATTAGACTCAACAGAAAGTGACCTGTGTCAGGGGATGGAAGCGGACAGACAGACCCTCCAGGTTCTGGAGCTGAGTGATGGAAGCAGGGAGTGAATGCTGGGGAAGGAAGCATCCTTGTACCCCCATGATCAGCAGCGTTTGAGAGCCAGGCCCAGGAACAAGGCGTGGCCACCCCAGAAAGGAAGCCCTCAGGCAACTGCGCTCCTCTCAGACCTGGCAGGGATCCTCCCTGGGCAATCTGAGAGAGCTGACCTGAGGATTTCAACCCACATTATTGGAGGAGGTCATCGAGAGGGTGGGACCACCCACTGGCTGAACCACAAGCTGGACCCAGACAGTTGGAGGCTCCACCACCCCAACTAGGAGCTGTTTCAAGGTCATAGCCTTGAGAGAGTAAGGTGTTAGTGAGACCATCTGGACTGAATTCGTGACTGAATCCATTAAGGGCTCTATAGAAACTGTTGACATTCTGGCAGGCGGGTGTGGAGATCTCTTCTTGTGCCGCCCAAGATGAGCCACGTGAGTAAGTTCCTTTGCTCATTAAACCTGCCATCTACCAATCTCTTTCTTTGGTCTCTCCCTGCCCAACGTGTACCGGGGCCAGTTTGTGAACCAACAGACACAGGGAAGAAACAAACATAAATGAAGAAAATATGCCTAAGTGAGGCAATAAAAAATAGAAGTTAAGAACATGGATTCTTGAGCCAGACTGTTTGGGTTTGACTCCTGGTTCTACCAATTATTTGCTCGGAAAATTTACTTAACCCTGCCTCAGTTTCCTCATCTATAAAATGGGGATGATGAGAAAATATACCTCGTGGGGTTACTGTGAGGATTAAATAAGGAAACACATGTAAAATATTTAGACCAAGGCCTGGTACGTGGCTGGAGCTGTTGATGATTATGCTATGATTCCTTGTCAGGACAGCCCACAGCCCCGCCTCTTTTCCACACCCAGGACCAATACAAAGAAAACATCATTTTATTTAAAAACACATGCATGGAAAAATGTATCATGTCCTTGACTAGGAGCAATTCCATATGGCAAAGATATTAATGTCCCTCAAGCTAACTAAATTAAACTAACTAACTAAGGTTAACGTAATCCCAAGTAAAATATCAGTAGGATCATTTCTGAAACTTTCTAAGCACTGTTTCTGAAGTTAATTTGGAGCAACTAAAAGCAATTGATAGGAAGAAGTTGAATATAGGGAAGGAATAAATGATAGTGAGGAAATATAGTGAGGTATAAACTAGTCCTATGGCAAGTTGTATAAGAAGGAGAGAAAGATGGGATTGAGTCAGATGAGAGTTTTTAAAAGTGAAAGAAAAAATTAAATAGTCAGTGGGAAAAGACTGAAAATTTAGGACCATCAGGATGCCCATTGGAGGGAGAACCAGAGGAAAGAAGAAGAGGTAGGAAAAGGGTATCCCTAGATAGAAGGGAGAATATTCCATCCACAAAGTTTGGAATCATCAAGAAACATAATAAATAATAATTAATAATAAAATATAATAGCAATAATAATATAAATAATAGTAATTATGATGGCTAACATATATGGGCATTATGCTGAAGCTAGAGAAAGTTTGATCAAGAAGATAGACATAGTCCAGGCCTTCTTAGAACTTAAGAGTCCAGTGGGGAGACAGACAAAACACAAGTAAACAAACAAAATAATTGCAAATTGTGATGAAAAGACTTGGAGGAAATACGATAATAAGAATAATGGTGGGAAGTGGGAAGGACAGTGCTTCGGGAGGTCCAGAAGGGCTTCTCTGAAGATGTGCTGTTGAAGCCAAGACCTTAGAGGCGAGAAGCAGCCTGCTGTTCAAGCAATAGAAAGGAGGGTGGTCAATACACGCCACGAGCAGAGGGCTTGGGTTGGGTGGCAAAGAGTGGTAAGACCAGTGTGGTCATGTGAAGTGAGCTCTGGGGAAAGGAGCCAGGGAGGAAGTCCTGCAGGAGCTTGGAGGTAACAGCAAGGATTTGGCATTTTTATCCTAAGTGCAAGCAGAAGCCAGTGGGGCGATGGAACAACCTGATTTGCACTTTTAAAGATTACTCCCAGGCCGTTGTGGGGAGAATGGATTGGAGAGGTCAAAGGGGAGCAGGGCGAAGAGTGACGAGGCTGTTGCAGGAGTCTCAACAAGAGGCAGCACTGCCTGAACTAGTCTGATGACCATGAAGATAGGAAGGGGTAGATGCTCTGGGGTGAAATCGGCAGGACTTGCTGATGGATGGTTTAAGGAGTGGGAAGAATACAGGGTGATGCCCAACTTTCTGCTTGGAACCTAGCCACGGAAGCTCCCCAGTGGAGAAGGAGATGTGGTTAGAGGGTGCTGGGAAGTTAGTATGTAAGACTTGAAAATGAGTTGGACGGGCCAGCTAGGCTGGCTGCCAGGGAAACCGGGAGACTTAGGCTCGAGACTAAATCCAAATGAAGGCAATGTTAAGGAAGTTGTTCTAGGACACGTGTGCCGGCTGAATAGAAGGAGTGGAGAGGGAGGCCAGTAAATGAGGATTTGGGCTTAATTCAGGGCAGTGAGAATGGTGATGAAGGGACTGAGATATTTTGAAAAATGTTTGGCAGCCCATGGAGATAAAGGAGAGAGAATCAAAGGTGAGATGAGAGATAAATGGTGCCAATGTCTGGGAAAAGGACAGATGGAGAGATAAGGCTATTTCTGATAATGTTTTCAAGTGATGACAGGGGTCCCAGACAGAAATGCCCAGTGGACAATAAATATAGTTACAGAATCAGAACTAAGATCTGAGATCCATACTGGTTGCCAAATGGGCCGCATGTTAGGTAATGAGAGTGAGTCTATCTTTTACACATAGAGTCACAATCTCCCAAAAATTAGAATACAGCAACATACACTTAACATTCTAACTGCATTCACTAGTCAAACCACACTCAACATAATTAATCTTTCTTAGAAAATTCAGAAGTTTCTTTTGGGTTCTTGTCATGCTTCAGGGTCACCGTTAGGAACATGAACTGTCATTGGTCTGAAATAACTATATTTGAAACAGAACTGCCATGGTTTTGGAACAAATGTCCTCTTTGAGACTTGATATATGAAATATACAAATACACGATCTCCTGCCGTGAAGGTTTTTCTTCTCACACTTCTCAAAATTTACACAGATGATTTTTTTCAGTGTTAGCACAACTAACATTTTGTTTTCTGCCTTTGCTGTTGTCACGTATCTCGGAAGCCATATGGTAGGCAGCTAATAACGTGGTTGCAGAACAATATACTTGGCTTCCTCTGTTCATAGCACTGTGAAAACTTGGCTCCACCCACTTGGCCTCCCAGTTCTCTCCTTGGTTTGCCTCCCCTGCCGATCATCTCCTTCTCCCCTCCGTTGGCTTCTATTTCTTGTCTTTCTCCCCTTTAATGCCTTCTTCTCTTCCTGCTTCACCAAGTTCTTTCTTTCCCTCTGGCTTGCTCATCTTCTCTCTGAGTTTTCCTGCTTCATGCGTCTTTCCCCTACAGAGCTCACAGATTCAAACAGCACTTGCTTGAATCTCATTGTCTGCACAATGACTGCCCTCCCTGACTTCTGTCCATTAAAAATAAAATTCTTGTCATCTAAGCTTCATGACTGCCTGGAGTCCAGATAAACTAAATTTATTGTGCGTACACAATGGCAACCCCCAGGCTACGCGCTTTGAATGCATATCATGAGTGTTCCAAGGAGAAGAGTTCAAGCAAGCAGTCTCTCAGTTTTATCTGGAAAACATTATTTTTTATAATTATTGAAGAAGGTAATAAACGGAATCAAATCTGATTACGTGGTCAAATCAGTAAGATCAAAGGAGTCATTGGGAGGGCAGTGTGGCCCTTTCTAGGAAGCTTGAGTACTGTGTCCTCAGTTGTGAGTGGATGCAGGGGCTTCATTTGCTGACCCTTAACTCTCCTCTCTCTCCCTCCTTTCCCCGCAAGGCCAAAGAGCAAACAGGAAGGTAGAGAGTTGGTGAGAGTTGGGAGATTTGTTTGGCAAAGGAAAGGTTGGCTGAGCAAGGGGAAAAAGCCTTCCTTTTTTCCCATCTCATAGTGAAGCACTTTCTACCCAACCAGCTGAATCACTACATGAGTAACTTAACTTAGTTGTCAAGATGGACAGAATAATAGAACTATGGAATGGCTCACTCCATCAATTCTGCCTTTTTAATGACCAAACAAGATGATGTTATATAAGGATCAACATGAGGCAAATGGCTAATACTATGGCCAAAGTCCTTGCCTGACCTCAGAATAATCAATTCAGGCACAACCTTGGGGGAGAAGTCACCTGGGTCAGTCACCCTTAACTATGTTCCCTCAAAGTTGAGAACAAGAACTGAATTTGGCCCCATTACTCACTGAACTGATTTTCTGGGGCTCCAAATATTCATTTTGTTCCAGGTAGATATATCTTTTCCTCAAAGCTTCTGGTAAGAATATAAAGACAGACCAAGAAGAAAGAACTCTTTTCAATGACATCAATGTCCTTGGAGGCCTTCTTTCCATTTATGTCTAAGACTTACTAATTATATTTTAATGGATTTTTTTCATGCTGAAATTTGTGTGTTAAATGTTGAGTCTTTCATTGACTTTAGGATTGGACTGAGTCTATATCACGAGAACATATCTTACTAATTCAATTAGTTCATTTAAAAATCCTGGATACTGAGTCGACATGATGTCAAGCAGCAAGTTTAACTGAGTTGAACACCAATAGACACAACCTTTGAAAAGCTAAAATACATGCATTGCATTGAGGAGTTGCAAATTCTTTATCCCGATAATCATTAGAGGCTACAGTCATCAACTGAAACTCTCCTTTTTTAAAAAACTAATAGATTTTACTTTTTAGAGCAGTTTGAAGTTTACAGAAAAAAATGAGCAGAAAATACAGAGTTCCCATATCCCCTGCCCACCCCACTTTCCCCTATTATTAATATCTTGCATTAGTGTGGTGCATTTGTTAGAACTGATGAGCCAATGTTGATACATTATTATTAACTAAAGTCCATAGTTTACACTAGGGTTCACTGTTTGTATCGTACATTCTGTGGGTTTTGACAAATGTGTGATGCCATGTACCCACCATTACAGTATCAAACAGAATAGTTCCATTGCCCTAAAAATCCCCTGTGCTCCACTCGTTTATGCCTCCCTCCCCTCAGATCCCTGGAAACCGCTGATCTTTTTAATGTCTTGCCTATTCCAGAATATCATATTGTTGGACTCATATAACATGTAGCCTTTTCAGATTGGCTTCCTTCCTTTAGCAATATGCATTTAAGTTTCCTCCACATCTTTTTGTGGCTTGGTGGCTCATTTACATTTATCACTGAGTGATGTATGGATGTACCAAATTTTATTTATCCACTCTTCCTTTTTTGTTTTATTAAAGATCCTCTATGTGCTCTACATTCTACCTAGTTCTATGAGGGATACCAAAAGATTCTAAAGTAGCTTTATTTTCAAGGTCAGTCTATGAAGATAAGATATATGTCAGACAAGATAATATAGAAGTATATTTTAAAGCATTGAAGTTTATGGTTTGCACCAAACAAATGCGATCTAGAAAATCAATGTTTTACAGGCGAACATGAATCTCTCGAAATTAGACAGATTTTTTTTGTGTGTGTGGAAATGTCCAGGGTCCAAGACATTCATCAAATTATCAAAGGGATATATTGCACCTCCTCCCAATGTTACAAACCACTGCAGAGATGAGAAGGGGTGCAAATAATCGTGAATTGCGTTTATAACTGGAAAAGAGCTCATAAGGTGGTAAGGCTTGATCTGAAAACCAAAGGGTGGTGGTAGGACCTAGTTAGGTGGAGCAAGGAGTGGCAGCTACATACATCAGGGATATGAGAGCTAGGTGGGGCTGTGAAATTGGAAGGAAGAATAGGTTTACTTTGAATTGGGAAAGGGATGAGAAGCAGGTTGGCTAAGAAAAGGAAATCCTTCAAAGTCAAGGAGATATTTAGTTTTGGATTATAATCTACAAAATGTCTTGTTCACCCCAGTTAGCAAATGTCCCATGCCAACTGTTCGCTGGCACACATGCACATGCGTGCACAAGATATACGGAAGAAATACTGCCCCCTGGTTCTCTTTGCCACTTCTGTGTGGAGAAATTCCCCTATGAAAAGCCTTTAGATTAGCAAGTCAATAGGAAACCATGAACCCTGATCAGGAAAGAGGAGAACGAAGGAGGGATGACTATCTTCTGCCAAGTCAGGTGGATCTCAGCACTTGGCCCTGAAAAGCTCTGCTCGTTCTCCCCTCTGTAGCATGGATGAGAAAATGCTCTGCAAACTGTAAAGCACTTTGTAAATGTTTCTGTTATTATGCTGTCCTATCTCATGTGAAATATGTTTCCTTTTCTTCTCTATTTTTCTAAATCAAATCCATCCTTAAATGTCTGGCTCAAAATTTAAGCTTTCCTTGACTATTTCAGCAGACTGTGATCTTTCCATCCCCTAAAAGTCAATAGAATTTATATTAGGAATCTTTCATTTGGCCAGTTTTACATAGACCCTTGTATTGTTTGCTCATTTCTTCTGGGGCCTCTGTTTTGTCGTTTATTATAAGATTGTGAGACAAAGGTGTTCGCTGATGTTTGCCATGCACTAAAGTGGTGTCTGGCACACAGTAGGTGTTCAATAAATACTTTTAAAATGCACTAATGACTAGTAGTAGGATTCCTGCAGGGCTGTTTTATACTATTTTTCTTCCTCACAGTTTTAGTTTATGCCATTCACATAGTAGGCAACTGTTCAATCATGTATCTAGAACCTGGTGATCTGGTCTGAACACCTTTCCTGTTCAGCCATGAATTGGGCAGGCTGCAGACAAACCCCCGCCCCACCATGACCCTTCTTTGTGGATGTCAGATCACGTCATACCAAGTATTCATATTGCTTTTCTTTTCCTTTACCATTCAGCCTTGTTTCCTACTGATGTTCTCTTATCTGGGCCTTAAATGATACCACATGATGCTTACAACTTAAAAAGTGCGTTTTCTAAGGCATCTCTTTAGGAGGAGAGGAGCGAGAGTAATCTCTTCTCTCTTGCATCGTTCGTCCTTGGCAGCAGAGTTGACTTAACAGCCAAAGCTCTGGCTAAGAGCCCACTCAGGCTCCTCTGATTTCTCGTAGACAAGGCGTCTGATTCCTCCAACTGCCCTACATCCCTGGTTGCTGCTAACCATTCACCCATCTCTGCTTCCTGGAATTCCTGAAGAATAACCACCTATATCTCGATCACTGTTTTGTTGATCTGTTTGTTTTTACTGTCAATAAACTATATGTATATATTGGGCCAAGTTCCATAGTAAATTTGTATTAAAATATAGGGTCTTCAACCTCTTGGAACTGCAGAGAGAACAAAGACAAGAGAGTAGGTGATAACACAGGCCAGAAGCCAGCCACCAAACAGACCGTGGGTGAGGCTGGCTGGCTCTTTCAGCCTCACGCAGATCGTATCTCTGCAGAGTCTCGTGGATCCACGGGTTCATGTCTCAGCCTTGTGGTTTTTGTAACTCCATTTGATCAGTTTATCCAAGAGTTATCAGGATCTGATCAGTTGATCCATTCTAACCAAACCACAGACTAGCTTCATTTTTTCCCCAAATCACCACACTAATGTATCAATTTAGAGTGAGAGATATATCCTTCTAGGGTCCAAATATTTAGGTTCAGAGCACTCACCTTCTGATACACATGAAACTGATAAATTACGTTTCTAGTGAAGAGATGGCTTGCTAAGCATGAAATCAGAGTCTCGGGGCACCCTTTCTATGGAGACTAGCACAGCCTGAGACACACACGAGCCCTGCTCTGCTTTGGAAAATACCTTCCAGGGAAGAGAATATTATGGTGTGGAGACACATAGCCACATTCTTCCTCTTCACTTTTTTTTTTCTAAATTTCATGAGGACTACCACCCATTTACACATGTCATTATAAAATGTTTCCTTGTTTCAACATTTTAAAATCATACTTAGAATTCTTTTAATTCCAAAGTCTGTGATCATTGCAAGCAATGAAAAGAACACTCCAAAGATGTGTGAAGAAAAAGTTAATAATCTCACATCTCTGCCATGGTCTCCATTCCCAGCCCTTGTAGTAATGGATGTGGAGAGACGGGTGTGCAGCCTTCTGCGCCTTTCATCAAGATCATACGATGACATGCAGGAGAGTTAGAGATTTTCAAATTTCTTTCATCAATGTGGGATTATGCAATGCACTTTACTCTAAAAGTTACCCTTCTCACTTAATGCATCAGGGACACTCCCCCAGGTCAACGGATATAACTCACACTCATTTTTAATAGTTGCATCACATTCTATGATATAAATAGATGTACTCAATGTCCTACTTCAGGTCAATTCTAGTCTCTGGCCACTACAAACAATATAGTATTAAACACTCCTGTGCCTATATTGTTAGATATTGATATTTTTGTTTCTATAAACTAGAGTCCCCAAAGTGGATCAATGCCTTTTTGAAAGAAATGTAGTTCCAGTTCTACGAGCTTTTTTTCATGAATTACATTGTCCATTTCTAAATGACACAAAGACAAAGGCCTTACTTTTATTAGAAAAATGTATCTCCTAATCACATGAAAAGGCTGTTAATAAAGAGCAGGGAGTGTGGATTCTTATAAAACTTCAGCCACCATGGGAGAAAGTCCCTGAGTTAAACATTTTGCCCTTTTCATAGCATTCAAGAATGTTTGAGCTGGCCTAGCCCAGTGGGCACTTAATAAATATTCGTTGAGTGTTCAATACACCAAGGGCATCTGGTTCGAGTTTCTCATTCCACAGATGGGCAAGTGGAAGCCAAGAGGGTTCAATGAGGGACAGTTAGGGTAAAAGGGAGGAAGCAGTCTGAGTGACCTAGGCTGCAGAGATCTGAGAGCAGGGAGTAGACAGGAGAGGATGTTGGGAGGTGGGACGCATACATAGAAAGAAGGAGACGTGAGAAGAAGACTTACACAGTGTGTCTGTGCATTAAGAACATAATTCTTCTTTGAAGCTTTCTTTGAGCGTCTGCAGCTAGGGTTTAAATTTAAAATTCGTATTTTAGTTATTTCTTGAAGCTGAACCTATGTTTCTTTGAATGCGACCCAGTGCAGAAACTGTATCACTGGCAGTTCAGCTTCATGCAGCGGTGGCAGGGATTGTGTGGTGTCCACTAAAACTTGTTCTCTTCTTCTTGGGCACTCAGGTGGACCCATTCCCCAGTCCTTCTTGTGGTTAGATGTAGCCATTGTTGTTGCCCGTGGAGTGTGGACGGAAGACAGGGTCACCACTTCCAGGCCTGGCCCATAAAAGCCTCCCACAGGGAATCCTCCATCCTCTCCTGTTGTCTGCCCGCTGGGAGCAGAGGACTCAGGTCCCACACACGGGTCCGGGAAGCCGGGTTCCTGAATCACTGCATGGAAGACTATCGGCCAAACACCCACTCTGGGCTGTTGTAAGACTGAGAAATCAATTTCCATTGTGTTAGGCCACTGATAGCTTTTATCTGTTACGGCAGCTTGCGTTACTTAACTGAGGCAATGGCTTCCACTGGATTAGTGTTTCTGTTTTTTAATGAATAACCAGATATAAAATCCAGAACATATGTCAGCCAATAGTGCAGTTATTGTTACACATTCTCTTCATATCTGCTAATTCATTCAAATTTAAGATGGAGTCCTAAACCACTTGCATTTTCCAGAAGCAAGAAAAAAGAATGGTCTGACCTTAAAATTTTTCCTTACTACCATGAAACTTAATTTAGTTTGATCACAGTGCAAACTTGATTTCTTTTCTCCAAGAGTTTAAGGAATCATTCTTCTTTTTGAGCACTGTCTTTTTTTTCTTAAGGAAGATTAGCCCTGAGCTAACTGCTGCCAATCCTCCTCTTCTTGCTGAGGAAGACTGGCCCTGAGCTAACATCTGTGCCCATCTTCCTCTACTTTATATGTGGGACGCCTACCACAGCATGGCTTGCCAAGCGGTGCCGTGTCCGCATCAAGGATCTGAACTAGCGAACCCCGGGCCGCCGAAGAGGAACATGCGCACTTAACTGCTGTGCCACCGGGCCGGCCCCATGAGCACTGTCTTTTTGCCAATTGTTTTGCCTAATCACTCACACTGCATAGGTTTTGTTGTCTTGACAGAAATGGAAATAATTGCTTTGGTTTTTCTTGCTTTAAAGGCAAGATAAAGGATGAGTAGAAAACAGTTGGGGAAGTGAAAGAAAGGAGGATTAAAGGCAATTAGCAGGACTGGATTGTTCCAGTTTTCAAAAATCATCACAATACTGTCAATAGTAGTAGTGGTAGAAGAAGTATGAATGTTTCAAACATGGAACCAAAGGTTCCTCAGGGTCCCTGCTTGTATTTTGGGCTAAAGCTACATTGACTTTATGCTGAAGACAAATCGTTGCGTAAGCCTAAGATCTTGATGCCTCGGTCTAGGATAGAATGAATGCCGATGGTCACAGGTGTGTGGGATAAAGGGAAATTATTGCAGAGAGATATGTATGCTTCACGGTGAGGAGGAAATAATGGAACATACACACAGGACTTTTCCATTTCATCCATGAGCCTAACTAACCATATTGCTCAGAGTATAAAGCAACAGTTAGGGCTCAGTGAGGGTTGATGGAGAAATTGACCTGGAACTACACGTACAGACCTAAAAATACTCTATGAAAAAACATGCTTATAGGATACAGTGATTTGAGACCATAGTGAAAAGACCATCAAATCCTAGCCACTGGGTCAGACATTTCACTAAAAAAGAGATTAAACATACTAAAAGTACAGGCATTTTCCACATTTTCTCAAATTGCTACAAAACAGACAAAAAGATGAATATGCATGTGTGATGTGTGTTAAAGCAGGTCAGAAAGTCCCTCCTTCAGCAAATAGGTGGGTGTCACACGTACAGAACTGGATAGAAGCGTTCTATCTTTTTTTTGATAACAATTTATAAGGTGGGTCCTTACCCAGACTGAAAACCTTGTAACTTTTGTTTTGCAACCCTTCCTTTTCATGTTTCACTCTCTGTCAGCTTGGACTCCTGCTCAAAAATATCCAGTACTTCTCCATTGCTTATAGAAATAGAGTCAAATACCTCCGCTTGGCACCAAAGGTCCTCCCCAATCCAGGCTCATCTGTCTAAACATATTTTGTATTCGTTATTGCCTATCATCTGTTCCCTGTCGGGGCGGGGCAATCTCCATTCACTGCCACATGTCCATGCCTTCATTCCCAGCCCTAAGCCTTTCCTCCTTGGCTCTCCTCTTCCCTCCACACATCCAACCCTATGCTATGGGTGGAGCTCAGCATTCTAAGATCTCCATATAAGTCTGGCTCCCAGCGGCTTCCCGGGTGCGGGCGCACAGGACTGTGTGCTTGGTTTGATGCTCTGCTGTCACTGTCTTGAAACTTAATAATTTCTGAACAAGGAGCCCTACATTTTCATTTTGCACTGGGCCCCACAATTATGTTGCCAGGCCTGTCGATGGGAGCTATTCGTGTGGGCAACTCCAACACATGGCCTTGTGTTTTTATTTAATTAGAATGAAGACAAGGCTTTAACATGCCTAGACACTTGATGTTTACAAAGCAACGTTACACGCATCACCTCATCTAAACCACCCAGGAAACCTGTGGAGTGAGGATGCTGAATTCCAGCAGCCATTGTGGATCTTTAGGCATTTCTGAATAGATTAAAGTATTTTCTGGTTTCCCTTTTAATTTTTTGTCCATATTTTCCAGTTCTTCTTGCTCTGTGATGCTTATGATAATAAAAGTTCAGAGTAGACTAAATGTTCACCATATTGATGTGGCTAAACTTTCTCCTGTATTAGTTTCTTTCAGCTGTTGTAACAAAGTGCCCCAAACTGGGTGCCTTAAACACTAGATATTTATTGTCTTGTGTTCTGAAGGCCAGAAGTTTGAAATCAGGGTGTTGGCAAGGCCATGCTCCCTCTGAGACCTGGAGGGAAATCCTTCCTTGCCTCTTTGTAGCTTCTGGTGGTTTGCTGGTGATCTTTGGCATTCCTTGGCTTGTAAATGCATCACTCCAATTCTCTTCATGTGGCATTCTCCCTGTGTCTCTGTCTTCACCTGCTGTCTTCTTATAAGGAACACCAGTTATATTGGAATAGGGCCCACCCTACTCCATCTTAATTTAACTAATTACATCTGCAATGGTCCAATTTCCAAATACGGTCACATCCTGAGATACTAGGGGTTAGGACTTCAACATATCTTTTTTGGGGGGAGGGGACACAATTTAACCCATAACACTCCTCCTCTGCCCACACACACGCATAGACTATTAGTCATTAAGTCCTATAGGTTCCAACTCTGGAATGTCTCTTGAAACTAGTCATTTCTCCTAACTGTTACCATCACTATAGCCCAGATCTTCCTCATCTTTAGCCTCCTAATCTTGTGGTCCTCTGGTCTATTACCCCTCGGCAGCCAATAAGGGCTTTTAAAACCTCTTATTGATCTTGCCACTCCCTAACTTCCCTTTATCTCTGAAATAATCCCAACTTTTTGATGAGGTTTATAAAGCCTTGCATGACTTGGCCCTGCTTACCCTTCTGACCTCTCTCCATTCGACCTTCCCATCACTCTTTCTCTTGCCAGCCTCTTATTTGTCTCTTACATTCTAGGCAGACTGAATTTCCCCCAGTTAAGGCCATGATCTCATGTTCTCCCTTCTATCCTCATCCTTCAGGGTTTGGCTTACACATCATTTCCTTCAGGATGTCCTCCATCCCGTGTGCCCCTGTGTCTGGGCAAAATTAGCTCTAAGGGGGAATCCACATCCCTCTCTTCTCCACTCTCTACCAAAGAGAACCCTGAAATCACCAACGTTGAAATTTCTGTCCTTCCCGCTTTCTTCAGCCCCCAAAGGAAGGTGATAGTTTAAGTCAGTCCACACAATGAAATCCTGGGGTGACTGGGAGAAGGAAATAAAGTCTGGGACGGAGTAAAGGGAGACTTAGTAATTCCTGTCATGCACTATGAACTTGAATTCCCCTTGTCTTGTTTCAGAAATGCAAAAAAAGAAAAACAATGGAATTCTTTTGAAATTACTTGGAGCTAATGGACTGTCCATGACTATGGCAGTGTGCTAAGACCAAATTTCACGATGCTCAGGATTTCAAGAGTTATCCTCTTATAGCACTTGTTCTTGGCCCATCAGAGCATTTGTCATACCACATCATTGTGTGCTTACTCGTTTCTCTCCCCACGAGACCTCAAGTACCCAGCACCATGCCAGGCACACAGTAAGCCCTCTACTGATTGACTCATAAATGACTAAATGATGTAAAAGAAACGAAGTCACAGAGAGGTTAAGAGATTTGCCCATGGTCAGGCAGCAAGTGTGACGTAGAAGCAGGCATTGAACTTGGGTTGGCCTAACTCCAAGGGCCATACCCTTAGCAACTGCCCAGTGGGTGATGAGCTCTGGAGTCCCAGGTCTGAGTCTGTCTTGTCACAATAGTATTCTTATAAATACCTGTTGAATTAGAGAGAAATGAAAAGGGGATAATAAAAGAGAAAGGAAAGAAGAGAGAGATTGTAAAGTAAAAGAGAAAGGATAGAAAACAAAGAAGAAAGAGAGGAGAAAGGGAAATAAGAGACAAGACAAGAGAACACCTTGCCTTCCTGCCTAGACTCAGATCCTGGTACATTCTAGGCATATTCACGCCACCAGCATTTATGGAGCCTCCAGTAAGTGCCAGGCACTGTTCTAGACACTCGGGACACATCAGTGAACAAATAGACAAAGACTCCTGACTTTGTGGAACTTACATTTCAATAGGGAGAATCACACAATAAAAAATAATCAAAAAATAAGAAAATAATATATGATATTAGAAAACGATAAGTACTATGCAAAAATAGCAAAATATGATAAGGGCAGGGATTCTTATCCTGGAGTCCCATACCCACAGGGGTCATAGATAGTATTCAGGAGATTTGTTAACCTGGATGGGGGAAAAATGACTTTATTTTCATTAACCTTGAACTTTCAAATCTGACTGTAGGCAACTAACAACCCAAGTAATTGCAGGACCTGTGATTTTGTTCCCAGTGGAAGTCCCGGATATTTTTAGATGCCATTGACAGTTGGTAAAGGTATATCTAACTATTGTTTCTACTCCTCACTACTTTGTAGCTATTGGACCTGCAGTTAGAGCTTGTTATTTCATGTATCAATAAAGAAACGTGTATTTGGTAACTGTATCTCAATACAATTAGTTTCTTTTGTAAACTTATGTTTTTTTGTTTTGCTTTTTTACTGCACTTAAAAACATTATTCTGAGAAGGGGTTCTTAGGCTCCACCGGACTGCCAAAGGAGTTCACAGAACAAAGGTTAAGAACACTGGGTAAGGGAAAATGGGGTGCAGTGGAGGACAGTGGGGGTAGGGAGACAGGTTGCATTACTAAATAGGATGAGTGGGGTAGGTCTTATGCCTAATGTCTGCTGAACCCATTTCTAGCACATGCTCTCTTTGGCTATCCCCAGACGTGGTCCTGGCTTTGCCCAAAGCTCAGACTCAGGCGCCCAGTGGTGCCATCTTGTAATTCACCAGTCTATTTCACTGATGAAAGAACTCTGACCCCTTCCTGCTTCTCACCACCTTCCCCTCTCAGTGGCTATTTCACACAGGATTTAGCATTCAGAAGTTTGGAATTAATGAAATAATGTTGAAAGAACACAGGAAATTGACGAGGTTTTTTTTAATCTTACTTTTTGTTGTTGTTCTGCCTTCTGTTTAAACATCCAACTCAACTAAACAAACTAGAGATCAGCCAGGCAGTAGATGTCTCCTAAAGAAAAGACAAGCAAATCAGCAGTTTCTGAATGCTGATTAAGTGTATCACCTAGGGCAAATGGAACGTGAGCCGAACATTCTGCCATATTTCAAAAGAAACTCTTTAAAAACTCAAATTCATCTCACATGTGCAGTGAAAATCCTCAGAATTCTATAACAAAAGATCCTTTGTTTTTTAAAAATTACACTTTGAGGCTGTTGAATATTTTTAAAAGATCTACACATGGATTATGATGAAACGCTATCTGGAAATCACAAAATTAAATTCTTCCTTACATTAATTAAGGTGCTGTTAGCTGTAAGTAATGGGATTCCCAGCTAAAGGTGTCTTAATAAAGACCTTGCTCCTCTCACTTAAATAGGAAGCCTGGAAGTCAGTGGTTCCAAGGTTAGCTCATCTCCAAGATGTCAGGACTCTGGGTTGGCACCCCTAACCCTAGAGGAAGGCACAGAGCCTCGTAAATGAGTGGGTCTCCCCCTTCTGAGTTCTATCCTTTAGCATCTTAGCTTCTCACACCAGTGGCTGTTGCACACAAGCGGCTATTGAACTTCTCTGTTATAACTGTATCCCCGAGGGAGTAAACTTAAATGCAGATTCCCAGGCACTACCCCCAGAGGTGCCTGAGCCAGTAGGCTTAGGGTTCCGCCTGAGGAATCTACATCATTTGAAAACCCCTGTTGGGTTTTAAAGAATGTTTTTTCCTTTTTCTCCCCAAAGCTCCCCAATACATAGTCGTGTATTTTTAGTTGTGGGTCCTTCTAGTTGTGGCATGCGGGATGCCGCCTCAGCATGGCTTGATGAGCAGTGCCATGTCCACACCCGGGATCGGAACCCGCGAAACCCTGGGCTGCTGAAGCGGAGCACATAAACTTAACCACTGGGCCACAGGGCCAGCTCCCCCTGTGGGGTTTTGATGCAGGTGATCCAAGGACTATACTTTGAGAAATGCCATCATTAACCTCTCCCTGTGTGATCTCCCCACTCCTATGGATTAGCCACCCTTTATATACTGATGACTCAAACAAATTTCTATTTCCCATTAAAAGCTCTTGGCTGAGCTCCGGTCCCGTACACCGCTTGGCAATTGAGCATCCCTATCTGAACATCTCAGAACTTTAAACTCAACAGGTTTAAAATTGAACTCCTTTTCTCCCCACACGTGGTGAATTTGGAATAAAGGACAAATTCCTCGGCTGGGCATATGAGACTCTACCTCTCTCTCCAGCCTCATCCCTGACCGCTGCCTGGGCCTTGCTCTCGGTGTTTAGCAGTATTCTGACTTCTTACAGATCCTGGACACACATGCCTTTCTACTTGCTGTCCCCTTGCCAGAATTCACTCTGCCAGGCACAGATGTGCCATCTCCTCCCTCCCCAACCCCTATAAACCCACTCCTTGCCATTTGTCCTCCTGCACAAGCCTTTGACCATGTGCATCCTTTTATTGCTGCACTCATCATATTGTATTGTGCTCTTCACCTGGCGGTTTTGAACTTGAGCTCCTTGAAAGCAGGGGCTGTGGCTCCTTTCCTTTTATACTCCCAGCTCTGCCATAGAATCTAACACATAGTAAGCAGTCATTGAACATTTGATGAATTGAATTTCTTAGTGAAAAAAGAAAGGGAGAAGGGATGACCAGGAAAGCTGAAGGGAAATTTAAAAAGTGCATTGTTATGAAAAGTCAGGAGAGGGATTGATTCGAGAGGGATGAAGGGATTAACAATGTCTAACTAACGTTTGTTTAGAGATCAAGCAGGCTAGGGATGAAAAAGGATGCTGGCTTGGCATGGAAGGGGTCGCTGCAGCGTCAGAGCGAAGAGTCAGTCCTAACAGCCCTCTGCCATTATGGTCACCCTCCCTCCAGGGGTTGCTGAATAGAGGCAAGCTCTTTCATGCCAGTGGGAGGAAACTATGATATGAACTTTACACAGCAAAGCAATGTGCAGGCCCACTGATTACTCACTGAGCTAGGCTTAACTTGGCTTAACAGGACCCTTAGGCTTTTAAACAAGCTCTCAGTGTCTACCCTTCTTTCACCATCCACTCTTAAGCTAGAGACTTCTCTCTGTGCCATTCTGCCTAGTTTGTCCAAGTTCAGCCTAGACTGCATGTCAGGCAAACCAAGCCATGACCCCTCTCCTCTCACCACAGACATTTTTCTGCAGGGCTGGACTCCTTCTCTGAGCTGCTTCTCATGTGCAAACCCCTCCTAATCTGCCATTCCCGCAACCTCCAACAAAATTGCCCTATCTTCTTTGTGTCTGCATCACAGCCTCTTTTACATTCTTAAGCTGATTGCATTTTTTTTTTTTTTTGCCATAACTCCTTTCTGCTGAACGCCATTCCAGTCTTTTTCCTTTCCTGCATCCCTGTTCAGGTGTCTGATCATTTTTCCTCTAGGAGTAGAAGCAGATAATGAATGATGTTTCCCTTTCCGCCTGGTTTTGCCAGTGTAATTCCTCCAAGACTGCCCTTCCCACAATCAGATTCCCTTCACCCTGCCAAGCCCGCTCTACCCTTTGCCCTTAAAGCCATAGTTCCTGTTGTTCCTAATTTGAAGGCAATATCTACTCTTTCACATCCTCTATGAGTGTAACGCCCTGCCCCTGAAGCTTTTGTTTAAGGAGCCCTGTAATTATTAAGCCCCAGTGTATTACAAAATGTATCACTTCAGATGATTGAAGGTTTAAAGCAGAAATATGAAGTAATTTCTTAAGAATAACTAAAACAAATATAGGTCTATATTGTAACTTGTTAAGAAATAGAATCATAAAAAAGAGGAAAGGAGAGAGAAGGAATACTGTGTAGAAGAGACAGAAAGATACAGAGAAAAAGAAAATGAGACTGATTCATTGTCAAAAAGAGAGAGAGAAACAGACACAGAGCCAGAGACCAAAAGAGAGGCGCGATCTCAAAAGACAGATTCTGAGAAAGTGAACACGTTCCCCCCAGGCACATCCTCCAACGACAAAACCACAGCCTCCAATACAGAAATAAGGAGCAGGCAGCAAAACCGGAGCAACTCGCACCAGGTCTGCGTAAGATACAACCGCACAGACAGCATGCTATGAACAGCCTGAGAGCAATAACAAGACACGCACCTGAATATACACACCCCAAAGAGAAACATCTCCATCTTGTGGCCTTGAAGGTATTGTGATGGTGTGCATTTTCACAACTATAGGCATAAATGAAGAGAAGACCCTTTGTCACTTGCCCTCTAAGCAAAATGAACTTGAAACGAGGTCAAAACCCCCGTTTACTCTACTAACCCCAGAGAAGGATCTTACTTGAGCTATTTTGTAGGAAGGCAAATTAGGAAGAGGTACCTGGCATAGACGGTGACTAAATCCTTTCCTGCTCTCCTGCCTTTGTTATGTTGCTCATAGAACACCAAAATTAAACGGTCTTTTGGCGACCTAGGATTCCACATAGTGCACAGAATCAAATTTATTACATGAGCTAATGCTTGTGAACTTCTTAGAAGACTAAATGCTAACGTGTTTATTGAGTAAATAAAATACAATGCATACTAACCTAGGCAAATGTGAGAGCCCCTGGACCCATCTCCTCGTCTCGCCCGGTGACCCTGGTGCTACCTGGAACATTTACTCTCTAGCGCCCTCTTCTGGCACCTCCCTAATACTCATGCCCATCTCCAGCTATTAAAACACTACACAGTCTTTTCAGGCTGAATTTAACAACCCTATATTTTGCCCATAATTAGTCTCAGCAAAGTCACTAATATAACTCTTGTTGGTAAATCCAAGGGCTGCCTCCCCGCTTGTGTTCATGTGACCTCTCGTTGGCAGGCAGCACTGCTGACCACGCCGCCCTCGGCAGTGGTCCTTGCCCCAGGATGTCCAGGTACATTCCATCCTGGTTGTCCTCCTCCTTTCCTGCCCTCTCCTCCACAGGGAGTCCTTTTTCCTTTCCCATACTTCAAATACTGGTGCTCCCCGGGGCTCTGTCTCAGATTCTCTCCCCTTCCTGCTCTCACGCTCTCTTTTGGTGGCATTCCACTGTTAGGCTTATATCCTGCTCCCACTTAACTGCGGTCACTGGAGGGAATGGAGGCAAATAGGCGTACTCAATCTGCCAATTCATGAAAAAAATATAAATTCATTTAAATAACATTTTCCCATCTATATGATGCCAAGTGTGCTAGGTCAACTGAAAGTTTCTTACAGCAGTCGGGCATCACAGTTGGTGGTCTGAAGAGGAGGTGAGGATCTTGTCTGTTTGGCTCCATCTTGTTGTCCTGTCATGGGACTCTATTTCCGGGCCCGATGTGGTTCCTTCCCAAGAGAAAGAGACTACCCTCAAGATCACACTAGTGATCTTTCTTTATTTTAATTAACATTCTTTTGGGGTATAATAGTGTGCTAGGGCTGCTGTAACAAAGGACCACAGACCATGTGGCCTTAACACCAAAAATTTATTTTGTCACAGTTCTGGAGGCTAGAAGTCTGAGGTCAAGGAGCCGCAGGGTTGGTTTCTTCTGAGGCCTCTCTCCTTGGCTTGCAAATCACCGCCTTCTCCCTGTGTCTTCACATGGTGTGTCTCTGTCATAATCTCCTCTTCTTATAAGGACACCAGGTATATTCGAATGGGACGCGTTTGGATGACCTCATTTCAACCTAACTACCTCTTTAAAGACCCTACCTCCAAACGCAGTCACATTCTGAGGTCCTGGGGGTCAGGATCCCAACAGGTGAAGTTTGGGAGGACAGAGGGGGCATTCCAGGGAGTGATACTGCCGAGAATCACTCAGGCAGCACCTGGGGTGGAGTGAGAAGGGATTTCTAAGCACTAATCAGTGCAAGCCTGAGCCGAGGGCCATCCAAACAAGGATGGCATGGACCCTGCCCCAAGACGCTGCCAACCCAGGTGTGGGGACAGGGCACCTACAGAGAAAAGGAGAGTCAGCCATCTAGGGTGGGGTGTGCCATGGGACAACAGAGTGTGTGTGACAGGCAGGAACTGTCCTGTAAGCCTAGAGGAAGAAGAGATAAAAATCAGTTAGGTTGGTCATAGAGGGGTCTTCATAATAATAAGAACCACCTTTTTTTGCACCTCTACTATCTGCCACCACCCTACATAAACTCTTTCTCTAATCTAATCCCACCCAGGGGCTGCGGTGAGGACTATACAAAATAACATATCAAGTTCTTAGTGTTGTGCTTGGCACAAGTGAGCACCCAATAAATGGCAGTAATCATTCATTTAACAAATATTTGTGCAGTACCTGCCAGGTACCAGGCATGTGCTCACGGCTGGGGATACAATGTCAAGCAAGATCAATATGGTTTCTGCCCTTGTGGAGCTTCAGTTTAGAGATGCCCTGTCTCATATGGTAGCCACTAGCCACACGTGGCTATTAAAATTAATTAAATGAAAAATTCTGTTCCTCAGTCACATTAGCCACAGTTCATGTGCTCAACAGCCACAAATGGCTACACTTCCATCACTGCAGAAAGTTCTATTGGGCAGCTCTGGAAAGGGGTAGAGAGACAATAGGCTCTTACATACCTGTATGGTAAAGGTCAGGATAGAGACTTACAGGTGCAAGGGAAGAACATTATTATTATGACTATTTTTATAATAATTGAGATGCAGAAACTGAAGCTCAGAGAGGTTAAGCAATTTGACGAAGTTCACACAGCTACTAAGCAGAAGAGCTGGGATCTGAACCCAGGTCTGTCCTACTCTTATGCTGCTTCAGGCTGTTTTGTGGAGGAAATGAGTCAGGCACAGGTGGAATCTGGTTAAAGAGAGAAGATGGAGAAGGCATCCTAGGTGGGAAAGTGGCAGCTTGGGCAAAGACACAAAGGCATAGATGGGCAAGGGGCGAGGACCATGAGTAAACCAGTCTGGCTGGAGAGGCAGTGACTTGCTGAACTCTTGTGCTTGGAGAGGTAAGTCAGGGCCTGCCTGCCTTGATTAAGAGCCAAGGAGCTAGGAAACTCAGCCCTAGGTGCAGAGGTTGAGTCCTTGAAGGATGTTAGCAGGAGCCTGGCATGGTCAGAGCTGTGTGTTATGAAGGTGGCAGTGCTTAGGGTGAACTGGGCTAAGCCCAGTGAAGGATGGCGGGGGGGATAGAAAGGAAGAGACAGTGTGAAGCAAAGAACACTGCAGTGGGAGCCAAGGGCCGTTACCCTAAGACTCAGTACTGTGTAACATTGGGCAATATACTTCTCTTCTCTGGCCTCATTTTTTCAATTCTAAAAGGGCAGGGCTGGCCCAGATGATCTCTGAGGTCCCTTTGAGCAGTGGTAACCTAGGATTCTACAAATGTGAGTGACATTAAGCTAAGAGAAGCAGTAAGAAGTGTAGCATTGAACATGGGGGCAAGGAAGACGGTGGAGGCCAAGGTCATCCTGAGATGAAGGGAGAACGATGAACCACTGACAAGACTAATGAGTGTGTGAAACGGCTTGTCTTCTTCTTGGGGGGGGGGGGGGGGGGGGTCATGGGGTATGGAGGTTGGGAAGGATAAGAGGTGAAAAAAATAATGGGTTTGTTTTTAAGAAAGTTGTACAGTGTTAGAAATCATTATTTTACACCCCCAAAATATAGATTTTAAACTTTCTTTTTTACTTACGACCCACAGTAGGAAATACAACTTACAGGGTCTAGTACAATTGTCCAGAATATGAAACTGAAACCAAAGGTTTATGAAACGATAGTCACCCTTACTAAGGGCAATGGATCCTAATGTTTTCTGTTTTATTACATTTGATTTTTTTAAAAAGCTGGTTGCCATGCACTGTATTTATTTTATGACTAATTAATGTGTCACGACCCACAGTTTTAAAAACACTAAGAGGAGACTCAAGTTTTCATAAGTTGGAGGCAATGACAGAGCATCTTATCAAAGAACCCAGTTGGGAGCAGAAGTGAACCTGGAGAGGCTCCAGGCTGGGGAGAGTGTGGAGAACGTTCAGTTGAAGCCCTGATCAGAGAGAGTGATGGGGACAGCCGAGGCGTGGGACCGAGGCGGTGGGCAGCACCCAAGTAGGTAACGGAGGAAAGGCCCTCAGGCCACTTAGACGTGAGGACGGCAAGGAAACCAGATTCCCGCAGGAACCCGACGACCACCGGGTGCTGCATTTCTCAAGCGTGCGCGGAATGGCTTCTGCATCGTTGACCTCATTTGGATTTCAAAAGCCCCTGGGCTCACTTCTCCTCACTCCGAGGACGGCGCGCGCCCACTCCATCCATCCATCCATCCGTCCGTCCACCCATTCATTCATTCATTTATTCATTCATTCCACCCCTGTCTCGGGGAGCTCCAACCAGGTGCGGGATGGGCGAGACAGCGCCGGCGGGGGCTCCCTTCCAGCCCGGCCCCCTCCCGCGCCGGCACGCGCGCGCACACACAAAGTTCTGGGGGCCGCCTCTGCCGACCGCCTCTCCTCCGCCGATCGCACGGGGACGGCGCGCACACCTGGCCCTCCGAGCCGCGCTCGCTCCCTGGCCTCCCCCGCCCCGGCCGCCGCTCCTGCCCTCCGCTCGGCCTTCCCCGCCTCGCATCCGTGCCATCGGCGCTCGATTGCGCGCGGACTCGCTCCCGCGGCCGCCCCCCCATCCCCCGCCCGCGGCCGCCGCTCCCCGCCCCGCCCCGCCCCGCCCCTCCTCCGCTCCGCCCGCCCCTCCTCCGCCGCCCGGGCAACTTTTGCCGAAGCCCCCACGCACAGCCATGCTGAGCTGAGCCCCGGCCGGGGACTGGCCGCGCGCTGCCCGCCCCGGCTCAGCCCCACCGCGCACCGCT